>NC_092291.1:5910326-6210326 GCF_036320965.1 Panulirus ornatus
ATCACCACCACCATCACCACGACCCTCACCAACACTACCATCACCACCGTCACCGTCACCACCACCATCACCACCACTAGCACTACCATCACCACCACCACCACTACCACCACCACTACCTCCAGCACTACCTCCTCCACCAGCACCACGACCGTCACCAACACTACCATCACCACCACTAGCACTACCATCACCACCACCACCACTACCACCACCACTACCTCCAGCACTACCTCCTCCACCAGCACTACGACCGTCACCAACACTACCATCACCACCGTCACTGTCACCATCACCATCACCACCACCACCACCATCACCACCACTAGCACTACCATCAAGTCAGGAACTAAGCTACTACATCCACCACACGAAGCACTGCTTCAAGCCACCACCTCCAGCATCACAGCCACACCGTCAATGGCAGGAACGTATGTTACTTCTTGCTCGCTGCTGCATATTTGATGCGTGTGGCAAGTTCTCCCGCCTCCCAAAGCCTCAGCCCGACATTCCCCTCTTTTATATTAGTGAATATTGTCTGTTTGTCGTTCGTCAGTGTTTCTGCAAAATGTGTTGTCTTCAGGACATCAGGTGGTGCCTAGGTAGTAAGGGCGAGAGTGGAGATGAAGCCAGAGAGCCACGCGCTGCCGGGGAAGGGTTATCTGCAGGGGTTTTAGATCCTAAGGCGTGGCTAGGAGGTAGGAACTGATGTAGGAAGCTGGAGCAAGAAGGTGACCTCATTACTGTGGAGGGGCAAGGAGAAGACCTGGACATAGATAGGAACTGTGATGGGGCAGGAGAGGACGTCATGGTAGGTAGGAAGTGTGCCGGGGCAAGAAGGTAGAAGGATATGATAGACCGCACCTCATGATTGACAGAGGCACCAAATTCAGGCGATAACTTAGACGTTGGTAACACAAGTGGCTCCTCCATAACCTTTCACGGTGACCTTATCTATAACCAAAGGCCAGCATCTACGTCACGCCATTCATCAGGTCCCACCTGCTGGGAAAGGTCACCAAGAATTAAACCTCTCGCTTGGATTAATGTTTCAGATTTTGGTTTTCTCTGACCTTTATGACGTACAGTGCCACCTGTCCACTAGTATGGCCTCGGCTTCAATCACAACTTGCTAACATTTACAACACAGCCTCTCTTATGGTGACGCAACTCATAACAGCCTCAGGACGCAACTCGCAACACAGCCACAGGTATGCTTTTACAACTCCCAAAACAGCCTTAGATATACTCTCATAACTCACAATATAGACTCAGATATGCTTTTACAACTCGCAAAAACAGCCTCACAACTCGCAGCACAGCCTCAGGTTTACTCTCACAACTCGCAACACAGCCTCAGATTTGCTCTCACAACGTACAACACAGCCTTAGATATGCTCTCACAACTCAACATAGGCCCAGGTATGGTCTTACAAGTCACAACACAGCCTCAGATATGCTCTCCCAACACAGCTTCAGATATTCTCTCGCAACACCGCCTCAGATATGCTCTTACAGCTGAACCCAGCTTCATGTAGACTCTTACAACTCACAGTATAGCCACAGTTAATACTTTCACAACGGAACCTCAAATTTACTCTCAACTCACAACGCAGTTTCCGGTATGTTCTCACAACTCAGCCTGAGCCTTAATCATGACTCTCATTAGCCTGCGGTTTCCTCATTACTCAGCACATGGGTTTACTCGTAAATCACAACCCAACCTGGGGTTTACTCACTACTGAGAACAGCTTTGATATATTCACGACTCACAACAACACAGACTGGGTTTACTCATGACTCTCAAAACAACTTAGACTTGCTCTTGACTCATAACACAAACTAGGTTTACCTGCAGCACAACCTAAGTTTGATAGATATCGACAAACACATCACCACACCTTTTAGACCAATGGACGTGTCTGGCTATCTGAGCGTTGCGCGAGTTTCAAAGAAGGAAAGCTTGGGTCAGGAAGGTGAATTGATATATCATTAAGAACTCCCGCAGCGCTCAGATTCCAGCCACGTCCACTAATCAAAAAGTGCGGTAAGGTGTGTGTCTGCATGTGTTTCACTCGGTACATGGCCAGGAGTTCACTAGTGACTCGCAGCATAGCCTGTGGCTCACTCGTGTCTTGCAACATAGACTGAGTATCACTTGTAACACACAACATTGCTTGAGGTTCTCTTGTAACACAGCACAGCCTCAGGTTCACTCATGACTCGCAACATAGCCTAAGGTTCACTTGTGACAACATAGCCTGAAGTTCATTGGTGACTCGCAAAATAACCTAAGGGTCACGTGTGCTTCGGAAAATAGCATGAGATTCACTTGCTACTTACAGCATTGCCTGAGGTTCACTTACGACTCACAACATAGCCTAAGGTTCACTTGCGATTCATAACATAGCCTGATGTCCACTTGACTCGCAACATAATCTGAGGTTCACTTGATTCAAAACAGCCTGAGGTTCACTTGCGACTGACAACATAGTTTGAGGTTCACCTGTGACTTACAACATAGGCTGAGGTCCACTTGTGACTTACAACATAGGCTGAGGTCCACTTGTGACTTTCAACATAGCCTGAGGTCTACTTGTGACTTTCAACATATATGTTGCTGAACATATCAAAACCTTTATACAGGGTAAAGTTAACGTTTAACCTGAATTACCGGCCCTCGTCTCTTACCTTCCTTATCTGCCCCCTGTCCATGATTTTCCCAACCTGTACTTATCCGTCCTTCCTAAACTGTCTCAATCCCTGACCTTTCTTGCCGACCCCTGACCTTCCTTAAATGCCCGTCACAGACCATCTGTACTTGCCCCTTGCCATCTTCACCTGCCCCTGTACCTAACCCTCCTTATCTGCCCCCTGCCCATGACCTTTCTTACCTGCTCCAGTTCCTGATATGCATTTAAGCTGATTTCACACTTCAGAACTGTCATACACCATCAAAGTTAGGTTGATCCATATCTCTCTTTTCAGTTTCTTCACTGTTAAGGGTCAGAGGGTAATCTCCAGCCACCTCTTACATCAAAGATATGAAAACTATAGCGAAGCAAACTTCACAAAAAGTAGATCAGTAAATCCTAGCCAAACGCAAGTTTACTATAATAGAATTGCTGCTTTTGTGTATCAACTGTATCAATGTGCAGCAGTAGTGGTTTATTTTGTGTTGTTTTCCTCGCTCGTCTTCTAACCAGATCACAACTTGGACTCGAGTAGCTATTTGAAATGTTGGTCGGAAGCTCGAGAAGCTAATGATGTTTGATCATGGTTTGTTTACTTTGTTGTATTATGTACTGCATGCCTTACTTTGTTGTGTAATAGATACCTTAGTTTGTTGTGTTGGATGCACCAGTGTTGCTTCCTCTGGTTTGCATGATGGTCGTGATGAATCACTGTCGTGAGGAAGCTCTCATAGAAATATAACGCCTTCCTTGTCGCAGTCCGGTTGTTGGTCACCAACGTTCCTCATCATGAGATTGCATATGATGCTTCATGATGAGTTCCACTCATGTACAACTGTAACAATTTGCTTTCCTTACCTCCACAGGTGTCCCAGTGAGGTAGCCCCAAGGGAGCCCAGCCTGACCCACGTACACTATGGTAGGTCATCAACCATCAGCGCATGTTGTATTTTAGTGTAAGCCTCATCGGGAAGGAGCAGGGGAAGTGGAGTGCTTTACGTACCTTGGAGGATGACCTTCACAAAAGATGGAGCCGCAGAGCCTGAAATTAGTCATAGGGTAGGAGAGAGGGCTAGGGACCTGGATGAAGTGAGGAGTCCATGAAAGGATAAGTCATAATCTATCAGGATGAGTTGGGTGGCTCTCACAGTATGATATGGATGAGATTAAACCGAGAATGGAAAAGCATGGACGTGTTGGAAATGAAGCGTTTGGAAAAAGTGTTGTCAAGCTGATCATTAATGGAATAATAGTTTGAGATGTTTAGTAGTACGTGTAATGAAAGTATGACTTGAGAGAACTGACCATGGTGTGATAGTTTAGACGTAAGGAGAGAATGAGCAAAGAGGGGCTAAGGATAAACTTGTCAGACGTAAGGGAAACGAGGGGAAAAAGGGAGGCAGAAGGCTGGAGCGAATTGGGCTTTGAATTATGTATCAGTTTCATTTCATTACACGTTGATCAAATCTCAATCATGCTTGGTTTACTACCACGGCTCGCACTTTCACTATTATTGCTTATACGATCAACACCTCACATTTCAAATTGTCAAGCATTTCATTTCCACCACATCCACCCTCTCGTTCTTTTATATTTAGAGCTCACGGATCGAACCCATGCAGCACCGATTGGAATGCTATACTCTCACAGACAATGATCTCTTTCTACAAGCTCCTCAACGCACCCAGGACCTTTGCCTCCTTTCCCACCCGACGATTCACTTCAGCTCCCATAGTACCATCCGCTGCCATGTCCACACCAAGTTACGTAAAGCATTCCACATTCTCCAAGGTATTTATTCAGACTCGCACAGAAACCAATCTGTCTTGTCCCTGCCAAGCCTCATAACCTTAGTTTTTCATATTTTCTTTCGACTGCCTCCTCTCTCTCTCTCTCTCTCTCTCTCTCTCTCTCTCTCTCTCTCTCTCTCTCTCTCTCTCTCTCTCTCTCTTTTCCATCTTCAACTTATGGAAGACCAGCCCCTCTCGAAAACACTCGCGCATTTAACTCCCTCTACCCTATCCATAGATAAACAAACATGGTGGCATCACACACCCTTGACGTAGACCCACCTTCAGCTGAGCCACTCGCCTTACTACCATCCTAGGCGTACACTCGCCGTATTTTGTTAAGATTCGCTGCTACTAAGAGCTTTAATCCACCATTTATTCGTAGCACCTCCCAGAAACCATTAACCCTATCATATGGGGGTGGTTTGGGCCATTTCTTTCGTCTGTTTCCTTGCGCTACCTCGCAAACGCGGGAGACAGCGACAAAGCAAAAAAAAAAAAAAAAAAAAAATACAAATCCTTCACTTTCTCTTTTTTTCTCACACCAATTCTTTAAGCAAACACCTGGTCCAGAGATCCCTTACCTCGTCTTAAGCTACACATTTCCTCTCCAGCCTAATGTTTCGTGGGTGTCTTCACTTGCTAAGTCACCACCTTCCATACAGCTTATCAGGTTTATTCAACATATTGTTTTTGTGACCTTTGTCTTTGTTTAATGGTACATTACAGGTACTCCGCTAGTCCTTAGACACATCACTTTAACCCATATGTATATTGAAAATCCCAGCAAACCAATCGGCAACACTGTCACCTTCTTGAGAAATTCAGCTGCCATCTCGCCCCCTCCATCCGGTTTGCCACACTTCGTCTTACACGAGGCATCCACCACCTTTTCTCTTTCACTAAAACATTTGCCATGGCTCTCTTGCTCAGTGTACTTCCACGTCTCAAACACGTCTTTTCTGCTACCCAAATTTCTAACACTTGAATTGGTCCATAAGAATACTCTGTATCTCTTCTCAGCCTGTTACAACCTGCCAATCTTCTCCCTTCATTGATACGCACCCTTTTTGTTTTTCCTTCCAATGATCATCTCCTTCCAAAGCATTCCTCGTTCCCCTTGAAGTTTGCCGATGCTCTTTTATCCCATCTCTCGTTTGTCTCTCTTTTTCAGCCCTTACACCTTCCTCTTAATTTCTGCCACTTTCTTTTGTACATTTGCCAGTGGATCGCACGCTTTTCCTACAAGTATTGACCGTACACTTGTCTTGTATCTTTCAATTGCAACTTAACATCCTCAGTCCACCACTCGTTACTCTTCCTCGAATGTACACACCCCACCTTCCGCATGCCACACACTTCACTTGCACAAATATGCAATGTTTCCCTTGATACCTTTCACTCCTTGCAAACTCTCTTAGTTTTGTTTGCAATAACCTTGTGCCGTTCC
Organism: Panulirus ornatus; assembly: GCF_036320965.1. Lineage (NCBI taxonomy): Eukaryota > Metazoa > Arthropoda > Malacostraca > Decapoda > Palinuridae > Panulirus > Panulirus ornatus. The sequence continues at coordinate 5,916,260 of NC_092291.1, forward strand.
TCACCCAATCTCCTTGGTACATTCAAGCGCTAAAGCTGTCACTTTCAAAACCCCCTTCCCGCCCATGTCGTATCCTCTTTTGCAAATGCCACTTCAGTCTCTCGCACACTCTTCCACCAAAAAGTTGTCAGGCATCCCACCAGCTGCTCCTCTAAGCTCATTCACATCCAGTGGTCTCCTTTGCATGCCTATTAATACATAATTTAATAATGCCTGCTTCCCACTGACTATACACACCCACTTATGCATACGCCTTTATTTAAAGTGTCCCCCGTCACCAGTCCTTTTCCAGCACCTAATGTTAGGAACATCATATCCAGTGGTTAATTACGTAAGAGGAAACCTTAAAACCTTTTATCTAAACACGTAGAAATGTTTACTGTAGCCATTACTATTGATGTCTGTTATGAATGTAGTAGTTGTTCTTATATTCCTACAGGTGAGGCTGTGGAGACGATGACCTCTGTCGGTGTGGTTTTGGTGTTGGCGGCGGTGTTGGTCGTATCGGTGGAGGCGCGGGTTCGGAGTCGGGTTCCTCATGAGCCCTCACGACCCACTAACGTGCGGCACCTGTTGGGAGGCGGGCGAAAGTTGCGGTCCCTGGAGGATAGGCGTGGTGCAGGCGGTGTGGTGGTAACGGACCCGACGCCGTTGTTACTAGCTGAGGTTGTGCGGGAGCTGGGAGGCGACGAGCGGGGTCCCTGTCATGTCCTTATTTACTACGACCCTCAAGCTGCGCCATCCGAGGAACTGGCTAGCCTACGGGCCGCCCTAGACGCACCTGTTATCCTGGTGGATGTTAGTAAGCTGAAGTTCCCGCTCATCACCAGGGTTCGTCGGCGGGTGCCTCTCTTGGACCTTCTCTCCCACCGACCCGACAATCGGTGCCGTCTCATGGTGGCTTGGGCCTCCACCAACTACCAGAGGGGCCTTCTGCTGATGGCTCGGGCCGAGCCGGGGGTCCTTAGTTTCAGAGACACACTCGTCCTAGCCGTTAACGACCAGCGGCTCGACCGCTTCATCCCAAAGCTACGTCGCCGTGTGCTGGTGAAGCGGCGGAGTTCGCGCAGAGGCCGCGGCCGGCGGGAGGTGCGACCCGCAAGGTACCTGGTAGAGGGGGCTTGTGAAATGTGTCGGCGGTACTCTCTTACACGCCTGGGAGAGTGGCACCACCCTGGAGGTTGGACCTGGGGAGGAGCCACACCCAGGGGCCAGGCACTGTCTGGTTCTGACCTGATTGTTTCCTATACCCCTTCAGTACCCAACATATTCCCAGTGTTGGCAGGCGAGGAGACGCGTCTGGAAGGAGTCGAGCTACGACTTTTGCAACATGCTGCCAAGGCCCTCAACTTTAGCTACCGCCTTGTGATGCCGGCGGATGGGGAGTGGGGCCGCAAAGTAAATGGCACATGGACGGGCAAGGTAGGCGAGGTAGTAGGCCGGCGGGCGGATTTGGCATTAGGTGGGTTGGTGTATACGGAGGAGAGAGACTCTGTTGGGGAGTATTCTATCTTGTTCCACAACGAACTATGGGGCATTGTTTGTCCTCTTTCAACCCGTCTGCCGGTCTGGCCCTACATTATGTTCCCCTTCAGAGCAGAGGCAGCGCCCTCCGTGTTCACCTTCCTGGTAGTGCTGCATTTGATGGCTTTCCTAGTGGGGACACTGGTGGGGTCGCAAGAGCGTAGTGGTCCCATGGACCCCCTGACACAGTCTCTAGTCAGAGCCATCCGGGCTGGAGTCTCTCTCTACCTGCGCCTGATGGCCTGCCTTTACTTCTGGAACCTCTACTACTGTATCATCAAGCCCAAGTATGACCCACCTGTGCGCACGTCAACAGCTCTGCTGCGGTCGGGTTATTCGTGGGGTTTGGTGACTGGCACCACCGTCCCAGGTGTGCTGGCTTCCTCTCAGGACCCCGCTCACAGGGATCTCGCTGCTGGAGCTACACCCCTCACCTCTATCCACGAAGGCTTCCGCCGTCTCCGTGAGGAGAGCCTCTGTCTCGTTGGCGTGCCCAAGAGGTACGCCCGCGCTACCATCGCCACACGCCACACCACAGAGTGTGGAGAGCCGGGTTTGCAGGTTAGCACTGAGGACCTCAATACTGTGTTGGGTGGATGGATGATGCCTCGTGGGTCACCCCTCCTCCTCCACATTAACCCCGTCATCAGACGCTTACAAAGCTTCGGCCTCTTAGAGCACTGGCGCCGGGAGTTGCACGAACTGCTTATCACACGAGCCCCAAGGGACCTTCCATGCCTCAATCCACCACTGGCTGCCCTCGCCCTCGCCGATCTACGACTTGCCTTCCTCGTTGTGCTTTGTGGATGGGGCTTGGCGTGCCTCGTGTTTTTGGGCGAGCTGGTGACGCATGTTATCAATGACCCAAGTGGAGAGCGGACAGTCATGCGACGTGACACAGACGTCGATACCAATGACCCAACACCTCCCACCGCACGCGTGCCTTTTATTCTGCGTCGTTGGATAACCCTTCTGTCCCCAGCGCCTGTCGTCAGCTTAAGTGCCAAAGAGGCAACTTTCCGAAGGCATCTTAATTCCGTTCTGCGAGAAATGTGGAACGTCACGCCACCATGAAAGGAAGCCCCAGAGGCGCGGGTGGCTTGGCCATCACCTCTGGGGCTCTCGAAGGGTCGTCACCAACGGCCATCTTCTCAACTCCCGCGTCTGCGGTCGGTTAAGCCTCTTGATCCACCAGCAAACATGCCCACGAAGGTTGATGCTTCCCAGTCACATCGATCCGAAGACGTTCTGACGTCGGCCTTTACGGTGGTAACGCCTCGAGCACCAACACGCCCCGGCAATGTCTCCACCGCAGTCCAGCCTCGCAGCAGCTCATCCTTCGCTACCCCACTACCCCCAGGTACCAATTCCCTCTCCAGGCACGACTCTCTGCCACCCCTCCGTCCAGGCACCCCACTAGAGCTGCCTATCACATCCCCTCTCTCTACCCTGACCAGCTCCACCTCAGCAGGCTTGGTATTCCCCACCACAACTGTCCGACGTCGTCTGGACTTGCCGCCCGCTGCCTTGAAGTACTTGACCCACGCCAGAGAGGATCTCGACGTTGACGAGGACTCCGACACTGACTAGACGTTGACACTTTAGGTGAGCAGATTAGGTTTGTATATTGATGTAATAAGCTTGATACACGTCCTGTGGCTTAAGATGGTATCTCTGGATGTTAATGTCTATTCAAAACTGTGACGAAGTTGGTCAGCAGACGACTTAAGTGCAGTTTGGATAAAAGCATTTCATGTTGATTATCTTTTGATCGGGATAGGGTCACCTTGTACTTACCTCGGGTTAGAAAAGGTCACAAGCTAAAGTAAGAATTATATAATAGATGAGACACCATGTTAGCTGGTGGTGCTGTCCTCTGTACTGCCTTGATGGTCCTGGTACGTACCACCACCTGGACGTACGGGGCACCTCCGTCAGTCTTGCCCGAGGTCCTACCCGGTAATTACTACTCATTTACTGGCTTCAAGAATATAAGAATCCTTCAGTTCTATATATCAATGAATATATTGTCGGTCGGCCATGTGGTGCTACTAGTTCGGCGTTTGCTCATTATTGGACGACGAGTGTGTTAGACATGTTGACGACCGAATGGGAGAGAGACTGATGAGCATGCATCGTCCCCGACTACTTGAACAGTCACTGACGTAGACTAAAGATGATAATGAAGACCAATGGGTAAATGTACAGTTTGACTGAGATTTCTTTGACTGTATTGTCAACAAACTGATTTATACCTGACCTGGTGTGAACCGGAGAGAGTCGTTCAACCCCGCACAATTTCATCAGATTCCCGATCGTCCCACACCACCTTCCAGCTTTACCCAACCCTAGTTCCTTAACCTTGTTCCTCAGCTTCACCTGTTACAAAGATCAGCTCTCTACTCACATCCTCCATCTCATAAACGTGTAACATACATCTCTTGAAGAGCGCGTGGGACGGACACGGTAGCACAATCCCCAACTTTCCAGATGTACATTCTTGTCGGATACTGTTGCTTGTATATGTATTATCCCTGGGGATAGGGGAGAAAGAATGCTACCCACGTATTCCCTACGTGTCGTAAAAGGCGACTAAAGGGGTACAGGTACAGTTTGATATATTATCTTGTTTTATTGTCCATGCGTCCCATTACTCCAGGCTGGGTGGTGGGTAGGGATAGTCCCAGTCCAGTAGGCGTGAGCCTGGTATACAAGAAAGTGCACACTGCTGCCTCACCGCGGCACACATCGTACTTGTGCGATACGGTTCATATCAAATTGTGACAAGTTTATTATAGATATTACCTGAGCCACCCAAGATCCTACCCCTGTCAGCTGTACATGGAATAATCTAAAGCTATTTTGTTTTCGGTGGTGAGGAAGGACATGAAAGTTGTGCTACATTCTAGTAAATGATAAACTAACGCTTAGAGGACGTCGATGTTCTAGTAAGTGGCAGGTGTTGTCTTGATACAAGTTTAGGGAATTTATCTGGAAAGGTCACGAAATCTCATAAAGGTCAACCTTGTTTCAGCCTTGGTCTTAGACAAGTTTACCGAACAAGTTTATAAAGTCTCTGAGCACGAAGGCACGACCCTCGAGAAAGTGGGTACGGTCCTAGAGCACGACGGCATGACCCCTGAGCAAGTGGGAAGTAACCAGTTTGGATTTTTTCTTAACCAAATTATACCTGACGTTTAGCGTAACTAATTTCAAACTGGGTGTGTTGTGTGCTCAGGTCACACCGTACCTGGCACATGCTTGCTTATCTTCATATAAATGTTGACTAAAACCGTTGACTCAAGTTTTACTAGGACACCAGCAGCAGGGCCTTGTGCTGAGAGCTGCTGGTGTCATCCCACAGTACAGAGTTCTAAGCTCCATCCACATCGCAGAGCCCCGGCTTCCGTCAGGCTCACTTTCCTCACCAGCAGTATGAAACGGAGGAATCATACCGTAAAGTCAGTACACATTAACATGTGACCGTAATGATCAGACTGACCCTCAGGCACATGCATTTAAAGTCGCTGATACTGATGAGACTGGCATGTCAAGGGCCGTATAAAGTACGAACCGCCCGTGCAGTGCCAGCCCTCCACACTCGCTCTTGATTTTGGCTCCTGGCCTCCACATAACTTCTCGTGAGACCATATGATCGGACGGTTGATGGTCAGATGATTGGGACGGCCGATTTGGTCAGGTGACGGAGACGGTTGACTAGTAATATTTCTCAATTTTCTGTCCTATTACATTGGCCTAACTACTGAAACTGGTGGCCTTTTACATCTTCACATTCCACAGCCTCAGTGTCAGGGCAAAGGGTCTTACTGTGGTTAGTGGAAACATTTGATAACAGTTGTTCTTACTATATATTTTTCTTGGTTGTAACACCCGTTTATTTACACAGTAAATATTATGTCATTGGATATAGCCACAAAATAAAAGCCGGTTAGCACCTGGAGACTGGCACTTTTTTTATGGTAAAACTTTCGTAGTTTTATAGCTGCAGAAAACGCCATATTTGTTTACCTTTGATAAAATAGTAAAAATTTGTGATCATTACTAGTAGAGAGGAGTTTTATTTCATGATAACATTAATGAATAATGTCACCTTCGAGAGGTATTTACCCAATAAAGATGTCTCAATATTTATATTTTCAAAGCTATTCATGGGACCCTTGTGGTCGATATGATTAAGCCTCGTATGCATTTTGAAAGGCGCTTCGTTCCATGGCCTTTTATGAGAGACCTTTATGGGGTCAGGCTGAACTATTTCTTTGATTCACAGAGGGAGACTCTCCCCTGGGTCGTCCTCGTGTGACGACGACACGCCTTTCTGGTCCTGATGATCAACCCTTCCACTCCTTACTGTCAACTCTATGTACAAAAATTGATATATAGTTGCATATTTGACCAATTGCATCTTGGTCTTGTGAAGCTGCATCTCTTCCCCCCCCCCCGTTTCCCATTTAAACTTACACACTTCAGAACTTCAGCACCCGAACCACTACCACCCTCAAGGACCTGGATCCTGGACACTATTAAAAATTTAGGAGTCGAGCTGGTTTTCCGAGAAACATAAGTTACCCATCACAATATCCGTTTTCTCTATTTCATTATTTATGAAATCCATTTTCTAATTATTTCACTGTTTTGGCACTGACTACGAGAAATCTCTATCCGTTTCGCCTGTGATATTCTAGGTACCAGTGTTAATGTAGAAATATAAACATTATACAGGAAAGAATACTGGCTCGGGACTGGTGGTGGGGGTGATCTTGAAGTTGAGGACAAGGGCTTCCCATGACTTGCCAAGAAGCTGGTTCAAGTGTATGACGTGGAGCGATGTGTTAGTTCTTCCATTGAAGAATTATAGCATGTCATTTGTGATTATATAATCCCTGGATCTTTTGCGAGGTAGATATAGTCACAAGACCGTACTACAGACAGTAGCAGAGAAATGGACTCCTATAAGATGAGAAGTTCCTTGAGATTGTACTCCTTTTCGTCCACTATCGATACTAGACCCTCGCCGGAAGTGACTTTTCACTCGCGGCGGAACTTGTAGGTGAGCCAGATAACGACAGATATATATATATATAGGCATTATTGCATGACAGCTAGAGACTGAGTGTGAACGAATGGGGCCTTTGTTGTCTTTCCTAGCGCTACCTCGCACACATGAGGGGGGAGGGGGATGTTATTCCATGTGTGGCGAGGTGGCGATGAGAATGAATGAAGGCAGACAGTGTGAATTGTGTGCATGTGTATATATGTATGTGTCTGTGTGTGTATATATATGTGTACATTGAGATTTTTTTTTCTTGCTTTGTCGCTGTCTCCCGCGTTTGCGAGGTAGCGCAAGGAAACAGACGAAAGAAATGGCCCAACCCACCCCCATACACATGTATATACATACGTCCACACACGCAAATATACATACCTACACAGCTTTCCATGGTTTACTCCAGACGCTTCACATGCCCTGATTCAATCCACTGACAGCACGTCAACCCCGGTATACCACATCTATCCAATTCACTCTATTCCTTGCCCTCCTTTCACCCTCCTGCATGTTCAGGCCCCGATCACACAAAATCTTTTTCACTCCATCTTTCCACCTCCAATTTGGTCTCCCACTTCTCCTCGTTCCCTCCACCTCCGACACATATATCCTCTTGGTCAATCTTTCCTCACTCATTCTCTCCATGTGCCCAAACCATTTCAAAACATCCTCTTCTGCTCTCTCAACCACGCTCTTTTTATTTCCACACATCTCTCTTACCCTTACGTTACTTACATTGTCCTCAAACATCTCATTTCCAGCACATCCATCCTCCTGCGCACAACTCTATCCATAGCCCACGCCTCGCAACCATACAACATTGTTGGAACCACTATTCCTTCAAATATACCCATTTTTGCTTTCCGAGATAATGTTCTCGACTTCCACACATTCTTCAAGGCTCCCAGAATTTTCGCCCCCTCCTCCACCCTATGATCCCCTTCCGCTTCCTCCACCCTATGATCCACTTCCGCTTCCACATTGAGATGTATGGGTATGTATATTTGCGTGTGTGGACGTGTATGTATATACATGTGTATGGGGGTGGGTTGGGCCATTTCTTTCGTCTGTTTCCTTGCGCTACCTCGCAAACGCGGGAGACAGCGACAAAGCAAAACAAAAATAATAATAATAAAAATATATATATATATATATATATATATATATATATATATATATATATATATATATATATATATAAATATATATATAACCAGTTAGTGTTTGGAAGATACAAGAACACTGAAAAGGCAAGAGAGAGAAGACAAGTAAACAAGAAGGAACGTGTGCAGGCTGACGCATGGGCCATGGTAACCTCTTGGGACAATCCATTCAGCTAAACTATCAGTCAAGGTTCAAATGATTTGACGAAGGAAATCCAGCTGCCAAGTTACTGAGGCAGAGGAGCGTAGGTGTGAGGAAGAGTGATAAGGTTCCAATTGTCACACCAGAGGTCAGGCCGACCCCGATAACACTACCTTGGGATGTAGTGAACGTCAAAAGACAGAATATGAAATGTTTACTGAGGAAACAGAACGTCTACATGACCCCAACACCGGATGGAGCTGGCCGGATGGACTGGTACCTAAGACACACCAGCAGAGCCGTTTCGTAGGACCTCGTTCGAAGAGTTTCTGCCATTAGAACGGGGAAGGATCTGAGTCAGATGTAGGGTATCGCTCTCTGATGAAGACCTCGTACTAACAACTCTGATTGGTATTTTCCTGGAAAAGATTAATCTGAAGATGAATATAATTTTTCATGGTTGATGGCAACCACTGAACTGAAAAGCTGCATGGGTACAAAAGATGGCCTTGCGTCACACCTGGGTCTCCTGGATGAAGAACGTCTTGCGAGACGACGCAAATAGTGTCGGAACTGAGGAGTTATGGTGAGACTTGGTCGCACTAGAGGCAAGGGGAGTTAAGTGAGATTTCCACCTCACAGCTCTTTAAGTGTCACAATCATGTCAACTTGGAGCTCTTCGGGGAAATAGACACTGCTTGCGGAGAGGAAACTAAACGAAATAAGATGTTTCCGAAAGTAATGGAGGTACATCAGCAGGAGAGCAGCGGCTGCGTGTGTGGCGGCATCAGGTACGTGTAGAGGAGGACAATACAGCTGGTCGTTTGGTACGTTACCGCGTGTAGCTGGGATCCTTGGTGTTCAATTGGGATCCTTCCCAGACGCAGTGTTCAGCTGGTGTCCTCTCCAGACGCACAGAATTCAGCTGGAGTCAACCCCAGACGCATAGTGTTCCGCTGGATTTCTTCCCAGACGCACGGTGTTCGGCTAGGTTTCTCCCCAGACGTACAGTGTGTAGCTGAGGTACTCCCCAGATGCTCAGCGTGCAGCTGAGGTCCTCCCCAGACGTACAGTGTGTAGCTGGGGTACTCCCCAGACATGTGACTGATGCTATATACCAACACATCAGTTCGTGCTTCCAACAGAGGTCCGACCAAACGTGAATATCGTTCTCGTGGCATTTCCCGGTCCCGCGACCTTGTAATGGCCTGGTTAAATATGCACGCCCATCAAACGTGGGCGGGACTGTAAATGTCGCGAGGCACAGGAGCAGGAAGCTTTTGAGGGAAGTCTAGGGTAAGAGTTCCTGGGGAGGAAGGCAGACTTGGGGGAGGATAGGTGGAGGCAGTGTTTGAAGATGCTGTAGTAAGTATGTGAGGCCGTGGTACTGGTAGAGACCCGGGCTACTGCTGACATGCATGCGTAGTAATTCCTGGACCCCACTGATACGTAAATGCTCTCTCTCTCTCTCTCTCTCTCTCTCTCTCTCTCTCTCTCTCTCTCTCTCTCTGTGTATTTGTCAGGTTTCAGTCTTTGACCCAGATACCTATCTCTTTTCTTTTTGCTTCATCGACATTTGGGCTGCTGGTTTCCAGTCCATAAATGTACACCACAATCTCCATCTCGCACGCAATGTTCGAAAACACACTACTCACACGACTCTCTCATTCTTCATAACTAGATTCGGATTGAACCCAAATGTCATTTTCCTTTATTAAGTTATAGGTTGGGTTGTCAAGGTTGGTGGCAGATGACTGCCAACCTTTCCTAGGACTGACGGACTCTTGATAGAATCATTAATTGAATTGTCAATTGTTAAGATGATCTCTTGTTCAGTAAGTGATGTTACTGGAGCACAGGAATCTTGGTAGGAGCAGGCTATACTGATCCGAGTCAACGTGCACAGAGTCATCCTTTGGCATGAAAATAACAGGAAAGATTGACATGAACAGAGATCAAGTTATCAGAGTAACGTGGATGGAGAGTAGATGGTTCAGTCTGGCCTCCAGGGAGCGTTGTATTCTGTCGTGAGTGTGAGTAAGTGCTTGGTCTGGTCTCTAGAGTGTGTTGTAAATGTTTCCTGCTGCAGGTGCGAGAAACCTTTACTGGTGGGGTCAGGTAGGGCATTACTGGTGTGTGTGTGTGTGTGTGTGGTATCCAATACCAGTCTTACTGAGTGACCTCGGGCGCCCGTTATCGACCATACTGAGTGACCACTGGCTACCGGTACCAGCCTTGCTGAGAGACCGCTGGTGTCAGGAAGCCGTTGCACAAGAGAAGTGAGTGTTGTGGTCTTGGGCGTGGGAAAGCGAATGGTCTCTAAGACAAGAACCCAGACTCTCGAGACGGGTTGGTCTTGGTCTCATGTGTAGCTGGTGTGGTCTGGAGATCTCTGACCACGGCCACACCTTCATATGTCAGCCAAGGAGCCGATCAGTGGCTGGGCCGTGCGGTCCAGGGTTATTCATTGTGATGTGATGACCATGTGGGAGTGACCAGGGTCGAGCAGTGTAATGTGATGACCATTTAGGAGTGGCCAATGTCATTCATTGTGGCGTGATGATCATATAGGAATGGCCAGGGTCATTCATTGTGACGTGATGATCATATAGGAATGGCCAGGGTCATTCATTGTGACGTGATGACCATGTAAAAGTGGCCAGGGTCGTGCAGTGTAACGTGATGGCCATGTGGGAGTGGCCAGGTTGGTGTAGTGTGATATAGTGATCATCTAGGAGTGGCTAGGGTTTTGCAGTGTGACGTAATCATGTAGGAGTGGCCAGGAACGTGCAATGTAACGTGGTAGTCATTTAGTCATGTAAAAGTCATGCAGTGTGGTGGTACCCTTCATGAATGTCGTCTCAATGATTCCAGGTACCTCCACGACTGCAGGCAGGGATGTACCTTCCACGATCAGCGGTAGCTCCATGACTGCAGGTGACCTCCATGATTGTAAGCGCCTCCTGACTGGAGGTGCATTATGAGTTTAGGTATCCCCTGACTGTAGGTGCCTCATGACTACAGTACCTCCAATGGCTGAAGTTGTCTCTTGACTACACGTACCTTCCGTGACTACAAGTCCCTCCTGACTGCAGGTATCCTCTAACCACATGTACATACTAACTTGAAGGTGTCCCCTCACTACAGATACCCCCTAAATTCAGGTACCTCCTGCCTGCATATACTTTTTACCTGTAGACATCCTAGGACTGCGAGTACCCCTGACCCCAGGTACCTTTTGATTGCATGCACTACCTACCTGTAGGTATCTCTAACTCCAGGTACCCCCCCCAAAAAAAAAAAAAAAAAATACAAGGCTGTCCCTCTTCCAGGTTTGGCTGGGAACTCCCTGTTTCTGTATGGAGTGACCAAACCAAGAGCTGAGTGTTGACGGGGTCACATCACCAGGTTCAAAAACAACCAGTGCTATAGATCATCCTCCAGTGACAACCAGTGCTATAGATCATCCTCCACTGACAACCAGTGCTATAGATCATCCTCCACTGACAACCAGTGCTACAGATCGTCCTCCAGTGACAACCAGTGCTATAGATCATCCTCCACTGACAACCAGTGCTATAGATCATCCTCCAGTGACAACCAGTGCTATAGATCATCCTCCAGTGGCAACCAGTGCTATAGATCATCCTCCAGTGGCAACCAGTGCTATAGATCATCCTCCAGTGACAACCAGTGCTATGGATCATCCTCCAGTGGCAACCAGTAGTTCCTTCAGTATCGGTTAGTTCTCAAGGTCAGCCGGTCTGCAGGTCAACCTCCAATCAGAATGCACGTCAGTCTCGGGTGTCAGCCAGTGCTGCTGGTCCACCTCATGTGTCAGGAGATCATCCTGACAACTTAAGTGTCAGACTTGATGCAGCATAATATCATCCCACAAGTTAACCTTGGTAATCCGTTTTATTAATTGGTGAATTAGTTATCTTATTAATGTGAAGTGTTTATCCCATCTTTTATGGTACTAAACAGTAGTGGGTAGCTCTGGGTAGCACAGGACGGCTGTGAATGGTGATGGTACCATTAACAGCCTCGAGAGGACCCAGCGGTCTGTTGCTGTTTGAATTCATTTGTATATAGGGCGGGTCAGGGGGCCGACCCGCTTCAGATGATACACATATCACACCTTCCTTCCGTCTGATCCTACTTTACCGAGGTGTGTCAGTCATTACTCACTCTTCCCTAAATAGTCTCAATTATGTATCCTGATTTTATAGTTTTGTTCTTCCTTTCTTTCTTACTCCTATGAATTAAGTATAAATGTACGTTTCATGTACAGTCACATATCTTGAACCCGACCTACCACTCATACTTGTGTACCTGTACAGTGACCTTCTGACGCCGGTGGTCCACTAGAGTCTAACATGAACAAGTTCGGCTGGTCTAAGTCTGGTCAAAATTCAAGGTCAGCAAATTCCTGGTCCACTGCCCAGATTTCCGGAAAATGTAGTTGTCATCGTTGTCAACATCTTTCTTCGAAAAAAAATATTTGAATATTAGAAGAGAAATAAATGCGTCAGATGGAGGAAGTGGTTGTATCTACAGCAGATGAGGATGGAAGTCTTCTCTGTAAACAGATCTGCCGTATGTGTGGAGGTCATACGTTTAATAATGATCAGTAGATGATGTAAGGAACTGCCAATACCTTCTGCACACGGCAGTGAGGCTGTCAAAATATTCTTGTCACTGATACTGGAAATCTATCACTTTCTGTTAAATGCTTTCAGCTGGATTAAGTCATTCTGTTGATCGTTCAGCAGGCGTTGCAGTATAGAATAGATACAGCTCTTGGGGACTGTAGGTCATGAGGATAAGTGCAACTCCAATAGACCCAAGAGGAGATTGGTTGACTTGGAAGGTGATATATGGTTTTCTTGTTTGATATTAGCAGTCTCTGATGCACTGGCTGTTCAGTGCACAGTACACTCATTGGAAAACTTTTAACAGGCGATGAACACATCCATGCTTATGTGACCTAAACTGAAATGATCAAAGCTATGAACATGATTTATGCTCCCTTAACCCAATGAATGTTTTAACACGTAATGACGTGTTGACAGTGATAGATGTATTGTTAGACTCTGCTGTTTAGATCATGTATGTAATACGTTGTCACATCTGATATGAGCTGATGAAAATATGGTCACCCTCATCACTAGTGCCATTCATTGTCTTCAGCGAACTATTGATTTAAGATAAAGAAAACAGAGACCAACAGCTATCCATAAGCAGGACCTTGTACAGTTTAATATGCTCTACTGGAAGTTAAAGTAGGTACAGATATTACCATGTTTGATATTGCCGTCAACAGAAGTTTTTGCAACTACGTTCACCACTTTATTCCCTCTCCATCATTTCTCATAGAGATCATAATGCTGTCACTTCTCGGGCCTTGTTTGATGTCTAATGATCTGACAACTGTTTCTCGTACAACACTTTAAGATGTTCACATATGTCGTAAGGGATAAATATACTCTGGCGCTGCCATGCGTACTCGCTAACAATCTATGTCTTGGTGGAAGACACCTGTGAGTTAGTTATTAGAAATTGTAGCTGTTGAGAAATTCACTTGTGTCGAAAGTACAAATCCTATAACACATTTGGATCATGCCGGGAAGGTATGGACATCTTACCAAAGTAAGAACAGTTTTCTCTCACAACAATTTCTCTACTTTGTCGGGATTACTGCACAACTGCTCCCCACCATTATTGAAGCTTTTTACATGGTCATGTATCGGTTGACTCAGCGGCGTATGGCAATATTTCATATAAGAAGACAGCTGAATTGTAAATTAAGTGTATATATATATATATATATATATATATATATATATATATATATATATATATATATATATATATATATATATGCAACACTCATCACTGGAAAGAAAATAAAAACTCAGCGATCCTCCTGGTGCAGGAGGCAGGACAAAGGGCGCTGATATGTACGACAAGCTGGTTATAGTCGTTGTACTATTATGTGGTTCTAGTGTTGTACTATAATGTAGATCACTTATCACCCGCCCAAACCTGTCCATCTCATACCCCCAATATTTTGTTTATCAAAGTAGAAAATCAAAATGGGTTTTATGCTCTAGCCTTCTTAATACTTGAGATGATCATTGCCTACCTACCTGTGAGGTGATCCTTAGCTACCTACATGTGAAGTGATCCATAACTATTTACCTGTGAGATGATCCTTAACAGTCTACCTGTTACTTGATCCATAACTATCTACCTGTGAAGTGAAATGCAACTATCTGTATGTGAAGTGATCCATAACTACCCACCTTTCATGTGAACAGCAAGTACCTACCTGTGATGTGATCCCTGACTGTCTGCTCGTGATACTAACCCTACTTTACCCCTCAACTGATCCTGTACATTATGTGGGTTTGATTAGAACCATCGACCTCTTAGCACAAATTGCTGATGACTGAGGCATTTATAATTTCTGTCTGAAGTTTGATGTTTAGTAATGAGGTGGTGTGAGTAGGAGAGATGTGACACTTTCACAAAGAAATGTTGAGGTGGGGTTGTGCAAGAAGCATTGTTTCTCTTCCGAGTGCTCTCCTCTGTGTGGTATGCAATTTCATTGTTCGCCTTAGCAAGGGTGGATGACAGCGTGTCCGGTGAGGCGTAGTGTAAGGTGATTCAAGTGATTTGTTTGAAGAGAACGTTGTAAGCATTCTTTTTTCCTGTCTAAAACTGATGCCAGTGAGTGCTCTGAGCACGTTTCAGTTGTTTATGGTGAATGAGTTGATGTTTGTGGCGTGGCTAGTGAATGTCGTGTGTTAGTAACGCCTGGTATGGTTGATCATTGGAGGGGAACAGGTTGGCTTTATATGTCAGGGAGTAAGAAGGTATCAGTGGATTATTATATGGATGCGTGTCGTAGAAGGCGACTAAAAGGGGAGGGAGCGGGGGGCTGGAAATCCTCCCCTCTCACTTTTTTTTTAATTTTCCAAAAGAGAAGGGGAACAGAGAAGGGGCCCAGGTGAGGATATTCCCTCAAGGGCCCAGTCCTCTGTTCTCAACGCTACCTCGCTAATGCGGGAAATGGCGAATAGTATGAAAGAAAGAAAAAAGAATATCATATTTTGGGACGGGACATTGTTAATCATACAATCCACGGTAGTGATCAACAATTAGTATGATTCTATTCACCATCATTTCTTCTTCATTCACATCATCACTCCGGCTGACGCAGCAGTGTGGGTGGATGGCGGTCGTCAGGAGTCGGCTGTTGGGGCACCGAACGGACGATCTAGGACAGAGGAATAAAACCATTGTAAGTTGACATTATTTACTGGATGTTTACACCTGGAGAAGATAAGGAACTCTGATGTGTGTAGTGATAGTGCGTGTGTGTGTGTGTGTGTGTGTCGAGGGGGGGGGGTGTAATTAGTGTCAATAAGTCCTCAGGTCGTCTGAAGTTGAATTAGATGGGCAATAGTTAGTGACGTCATCACCACCCACTTTCTGCCACACACTAACAACATGCAAGACAGCTGTTTATTTCTTTGTGTTAGCTCATCTAACGTTGTTAGCTCAACACACGTTGTGGTGGCTCACCACAAGTTGTTACTCACCACAGACATGGTTGGCTGCCACATTAACCATCACATTTATCCGTGTTGTGTGGGGAGGGTTTTTTTTTATACCCAGTACCTCATTTCTTAAAAGAATAATTGAAAACTTGCAGGACAATATCAGAAACTACTGGTAGAGCCTCAAGATTGGTAATTTGTAACCTTTCGTGCTGCAGGAACGATATTAGTGACGTAATAGTTTCTGGAACAATGATCTTCATCCATTCTTCCTTTTTCTTAAGTAAACAAAGCCGGCGGATATGTTTTGTAATCCAGCCGCTGGGTATGTTTTGAAATCAGACCGAGAGTATCTTCAGTATCTTCAGCTATTGTTTAGTGTGTGTGTGTGTGTGTGTGTGTGTGTTGTCAGAAGATATTGCCGTGACAGACCCAAGCCTCGCTCTGTGTCTGAACACTTTATATATCACTAGTTCTAGAGTTTATATGTAATGCCCGAATGACACGCAAGGGTCATCTCTTGCCTGAGATTGATTATGTAGATAAGATTATAACGATTACAATAATGTCATGATTATAAAAATCTCGTTGGTTCCATTAGTAGATATAACCATTATTACTATAACACAGATGTATATTATATTACCATAACATATCTATAACATATTACTGCAAGATAGATCTATATCATATTACTCTAACACAGATCTATATCATATCACTAGAACAGATCTGTATCATATTACTATAACAGTGATCTATATAATATTAATATAACACAGGTCTGTATCATATTACTATAACACAGATATGTATAATATTATCATAACAGATCTATAACATTATTATTGCACAGGTCTATATCATACCACTATGATACACATCACTGTCATATTACTATAACACATTTCTATGTCATATTACTCTAACACAGATCTATATCATATTCCTATAGCACATGTCTATATTATGTTCCTATTACACAAAACTATACTATATTCCACTCATCCTCTCTCATACTCTTCCCCAGCTCTGTTCTTCATCACTTCGTTCCCTTCACTCTGCTACTTGCATCTGTGCTGCACCTCACGCTGTCACCTAAATTCCTACTGTTTAACTCTCTACACTTCTAAGGCTCCGTTTTTCTCTTATATTGTCTGTTACTCATCTTTATCGCCTCTTGACTGCATCTCATGGGTCAACACCCGACTTCCTGCTGTATAATGCAGTAATCTCTGTCACTTTCTAGACGTTCTCTGTCTCTCTTCTACAGTCTACCTCATCAGCTGATATCTTTTTGTTCCCTCTCGACGTATGTCAATCTCTCTTTAATCTGTTTCCTCTTCTTTTCTGCAGTTATCTTTTATCATATAGAATTTATCACTACCTTTCCTCTTCCTCTCTCCATCCTAAGCTGTTGTTAGCTGTCTCTCCTGCCTGCTGACACCGGCCCCCTTAGTATTGTTGCTCACTCGTAGTGCATCTGTACCAGGTTCATGTCCAGCCACGACCTGAAATATGTGATGCGCGAGAAGACGGCCGGGAGGCCCACGTTGGTGCACAAGGGGAAGCCGAAGCTCACCACACCCACTTGGGTACACTGCACGCCCGTACACACCACTAGAGGCCCACCAGAGTCGCCCTGCCAAGAGAGAAGCAGTTATTTGGTCAATATGTCATCTTGAAAACTGACATGTTTGTACGTGGAGTAAAGATGATTGATTACTCTTAGAGTAAAGGTGTTTATTCATAGGATGAAAGTTGTCAGTTGTTATATGAGTGTTTTCCCTCGTGTTGGTGTTTACACATGGAGTTAAGGTGTTTACCTATAGGATGGTGTTTACTGATGATGTGTATTTACTCCTGGGATGTAAACATGTACTGGCGAGTGAGGGTAACTGAGGATCAGGTTGTTGAATACCTCGTCATATCCAGGTTAGGTTACAGTGTATCTGATCAGTTTCACGATCCAATTTGGATAGCTCGTGGTCTCATGAGATGGGCTTGGAAGATAGAGATGTCAATAAACAAACATATGATTTATTACTTGCGGTCTTTCCTTGAATAATTGTAAGGCATTCCTGTAGTAAACGTTAGCGGACTACGTTCACCACGAGGAGCAGATGCACACAAAGTTTTTTTTGTCATAATATTCAGTTGACGTCAAACGTCCAGGTCGAGAATGAAGTAGAATAGGTAACACCAATATTCCCTCAGACCAAAGCCAGTTGACCTCATGACGCAGTTTGTTGCCATCTGTAGTAATCCACTTGTGCATGACGTCTGTTGGTCCCACACACGCTCCAATCTTTACCTAGATATACTAGACGCCCTTAGAACCCTCACAGCCCTCGTCAGACTCCCTTACAACCGCCGTCAGAGACACACACAACCCTCGTCAGACACACAACCCTCGCAGTATGTCTGTCAGTACAGGTACAAAAGCTGGAAGTCGTTGGCCAGTTTTGTGTTCTCTTCATAGATGTGTGGGACATGTCCAGGCGCATGGCTATACTAGTACAACAAACTGGAAAATATCTTTTTGTTGTTACATGTAACCTGAAACGATTCTTATGGCATCCGGCAGTTTCAACAACTGGGCAACAATCCCGGCCAGTAATGTGATGGACTCCTGAAACTTCTCCACAAGGGTATATTCTTTAACTGACGATGATACAGCATCGCACAAATTGGCTTTTCGTTCGTGGTGTAACAACAACTCGGCGGAGTCCGGTATATATATATATATATATATATATATATAGAAAAAGAAAATATATATATATATATATTTATTTTATTTTTTTTTTATTTTGCTTTGTCGCTGACTCCCGCGTTAGCGAGGTAGCGCAAGGAAACAGACGAAAGAAATGGCCCAACCCACCCCCATACACATGTATATACATACACGTCCACACACGCAAATATACATACCTATAAATCTCGATGTACACATATATATACACACAGACATATACATATATACACATGTACATAATTCATACTGTATATATATATATATATATATATATATATATATATATATATATATATATATATATATATATATATATCGCTTGGGGATTCTATTATTCATACTAAGTTGTGTTTGTTTAAGGAAATCCTACGAGAGTTCCTGTACATGTCTCAAACTAAGATTTTATGTCCTGTAGTGTTAAGTAACACGTACCAGGAGGCTATAGAACCACACACCTACTGAGACCATAATGGTTACCCTACGTACTGTTGGTGGAGACCACCACGTCCTCACCCTTACTGACGATACGTCTTTCAATAACAAAATCAGTTTTTTTTATGAACTTTTAAGTTCAACCATCCTGTCTGATCTGATATATTGCAGGTACCACCGACTGCATCTACTTGATTTAGTGTCACCTAACACTCGCACCACATTCGTGACAATTGTTTGTTTTCATTAATCAACGAGTTGACAACTAGTCCCACGACCAACTAACCACAACTACAGCCTATGATTTGTTGTTATGTTTGACATATCTCCTAACATTTCCATAATATGTTGGAGAATGTTTATGATAACATAATTCATCCTAGATGATATAATAGTCCCATATACCCCCTACTCCAACCAGCCTCTGGGGAGGGAGGGTGGCGGGCTAAACCAATGCTCGGCCTAGGGACGCCTGGTGGGGTGTTGGCTTCACCGTCCCAGTCGTCTTGGTACACTGGCTGTGGTCACATAAACGCTTGCCATCGTTAAAATTTCTCCATACGAGAACTGAAAAAGTTTATTTTGAGCAAGGACTGTGTATATCTTTAGGAGTTGAGTTGGTAGTGGTTATTGAACGTATAGGATCTGTGATATCACTGGACACACTGACTGGTACTGATGGTGACACTCAAATTGGTTGTTTATGAAAATAAGGTAAACGATGGCCTCCTGCGTGTGTGTGTGTGTGTGTGTGTGAAGAGAATTGCAAACTCGGTTAACATCCGTGTGTTATAAAGCGTCAGCGGGAATTTAGAATAATCTGAAGATCGTCTACTCAAAATGAAAATGGTCATAAGGTGAGAAGATTGTTACGATTCTAATGTGAACGAACCATCAGTTATTTGACTTGCTGGTAATGGCGATAGTAAGGAACAATAATAAGTAGTGCCTATAAACATGTAAGTGGTGATTCTACAGCTTGGCAGTAACAGTATGCCTCAGGCCAGTCTGACCTGTGGTTGGGATAACAAGCTGGATATGAATTAAGGTTAGTACGGCACCTTTAGTATTAACTGTATTTTCATTATAGTTTTCGCAAAGACCATGAATATGGCAGTCGTCAGCTACCCTCCAGCAGTCAGCTACCATATAGTAGTAATCAACAATCAAATGCAATTCATAAACTTTTGTAATGTATGTCTTCATTATATGAACTGGATGACTTGATTTCTTCGTCACGAATGTTTTCCTGTAGTAATTGTTGTTGAGAAGCGTCTGTACGTGATCATTACCCAGGTTTGAACTTGATTATTATTCAGGTCTGTACATGATCATCACCCAAGTCTGTACGTGATTATTAGTCAGGTCTGTACGTGATCATTACCCAGGTTTGTATGTGATTATTACTCAGGTCTGTTTGTGATCATTACCCAGGTTGGTATGTGATTATTTCTCAGGTCTGTACATGATCATTACCCAGGTCTGTATGTCATTATTACTCAGGTCTGTACATGATCATTACTAAAGTCATACGTGGTTATTAGTCAGGTCTGTACGTGATCATTACCCAAGCCTGTACGTGATCATTACACAGGCCTGTACGTGATCATTACACTGGTCTGCACGTGATCATTACACAAGTCTGCACGTGATCATTACACAGGTCTGCACGTGATCATTACACAGGTCTGCACGTGATCATTACACAGGCCTGTACGTGATCATTACCCAAGCCTGTACGTGATCATTACACAGGCCTGTACGTGATCATTACACAGGCCTGCACGTGATCATTACACAGGTCTGCACGTGATCATTACACAGGTCTGCACGTGATCATTACACAGGCCTGTACGTGATCATTACACAGGCCTGTACGTGACCTTTACACTGGTCTGCACGTGATCATTACACAGGTCTGCACGTGATCATTACACAGGCCTGTACGTGATCATTACACAGGTCTGTACGTGATCATTACCCAGGCCTGTACGTGATCATTACCCAGGCCTGTACGTGATCATTACACAGGCCTGCACGTGATCATTACACAGGCCTGTACGTGATCATTACACAGGTCTGCACGTGATCATTACACAGGCCTGTACATGATCATTACACAGGCCTGTACGTGATCATTACACAGGTCTGTACGTGATCATTACACAGGCCTGTACGTGATCATTACACAGGCCTGTACATGATCATTACCCATTTTATGTTCATAGTCAAGTAATTATTTTCCTGCTAGTTGTGAATGTGTAGTCGGATACAAGAATACAGTACTTATTATCTCAACATTTTTCATGACATGTTGGACCAGCAAGTGGTCATGAATATTAGCTATATTCCTCAGGTATGGTTAGATTTAAACTTTTCCTCTAGTTTGGAGGATAAAATCGAGTTTTTTCCTGAACAAAACCATGTTCGCTAGCGTCATGCTGGCCCCTCCAGTAGACCTGCTGATCAATACCTTAGATTATGACGTCATCCAGTCAGAGCCATGCTATCAAATGAAGTGGAGTGACGTCATAAGGATAGACCAATGAGAGCTCAGTAATGTTATGGTCAGCCAATAAGAGAAGTTAAATGTTCAATATAGTATAACTATCATCGCCGTTTTCTTAATGTTTCTGATGTTTTGTCTCGTGATGACGCATGCTACCGACCACTCTCGCCTCTGTCTTATATAAAGATTTGGGGATTTAGTTGTTCCATAGTCTTGAAGGTCGAACACGATAACATGATTATGATAACCCGGATGTTAAGTCAAATTAATGTTAAGATAATTTAGTTGCTCAAATACGAATATCATTTGTTAGCTCCAGGGTCGGCCGCCTGGAGCACCAGAGACCTGGCTTACGTCAAGATGGTGACCATGTCTGACGTTGAACCTTGTATATCATAGTGGTATTACACCGTGACTAGGGAACCACATTGCATAACACTGTATATAGGTAGCACAGGGTTGTAATGAACTACATGTGGAACATTACAAGACGTTCATATAAACAGTGAACTATAACCGATCTAGATATGTTCGTGACCATAGCAAGATCTGTTTGGTTCAGATTTATCGTTTTCTGTTTATCCCCTCCTAACACGACCTTCACCTGCCATGTTGGAGAGGCCTGAGTTGAGACGTGTGTTCTGGTTGGATGTTGGTGTTTGGTTGGTTAGTTTGGTTATAGGCCTATCCACTGTCAAGGGTATTAACGCCGTCGACGTCATTTTGGAAGCAACAATCGATAAATCTGAACTCCGTTTTCAAAAGTTCAAGATAATTCTGGAACCATCCAGTACAGCTGTACACTCACGTACGCGGCCCCTGCCTGCGTGACCCATCATGTATTGCTTGACTCTACTAATATCTTAGAATAAGTAGTTAGTTGTCATCCTGCGTTTAACATGTGTCTGGTTGTGTTCTCCAGGTGACCACTAGAGAAATAGTAATGTTAGGAACATGGGAAACATTCGAACCATAACTACAGCTTCTCCTGAGGTTGCCTCCATTTTGTGATCCTCAGGACATCAAGGAACGACGTAAACAAATGGTTTGATTGTTACAGAGATAAGGTGGAGCAGGAAACTCGCTCTGTACATTATTTAGTTTCCTGTCTAACGACAGTGAATCTCTCTTGCTTATCTGTGTTACTGGTCACGGTGCATAAAGTAACTACAGTTATATCGATTAGTAAATACGATACTGAAACGTGCTTATTCCTGGTTCATTGAAGTCAGAATACACCACCTGGTACACTGCCAAACTAACTATATAGATAACGGGTTTGTGAGGAACGTGGAGGATACTGTCTTGCCTGCCATGAAAATGTGCACTTGAAAATGTCACTTTAATGCCAAGTATTTATACATAGTGCCCTTTATTGTGAGACTTGGTAACTGTAAAACGATCATGAGGGGAACAACTTCTCAGAAACTGAATACCAACACTCGTGATGCAAGGGCAGGGTTGCCAGTTTGTCGTGACTTTCATCTAATAAGGCAAGACATTTGTGATGGCGAACTATGAAAAAGATCAAGATAGAACATGGGGAGCTAGCTTTCAATCATTTCACTTACTGTGGGTATGATGGGCCCGTCACTGCCCCTGACACCTGGGCAGATCTCATCCTGCAGCCATAACTTTATTTCCGCTCTTTCTCAAACGTTCCGATGACTCCACACGACGAAAACTTTCCTTCTCTTGGAATGTGTTTGCAATTTGTTTGTGTTGTTAGTTTTGCTTTGCAAACGAAAACATACAGCAGAGGCGTACGATACTTCCTCCTAATTTAGAATTAAACATCATAATTCAGTAAGAGCTGCCGAGGTAACGTGTAACAATAATTCCTTCCACTGAATGTCTGAGTTGGCAGCTCGAGGTTGGCTCGTGTGATTCCAAGAGTGACCAATGATAATGTTAAGACGGCCAGAATATTCCTGCTGGATGAGTCTTGTTAATTTTAGCCCTACTCGTGTTAACAAGCTTTCAGCTACAAAACTAACACTTCCTTGTGTACAGGGACGACCTCCACTGGAGTAGACACTTGAAAATGTCGTTGAAGTAACGTGTGTGATAATCGTCCACTGTGTGTGATAATCGTCCACTGTGTATGATCATCGTCAACTGTGTGTGATAATCATCCACTGTGTGTGATCATCGCCCACTGTGTGATAATCATCCACTGTGTGTGATCATCGTCTGCTGTGTGATAATCATCCACTGTGTGTGATCATCGCCCACTGTGTGATAATCATCCACTGTGTGTGATCATCGCCCACTGTGTGATAATCATCCACTGTGTGTGATCATCGCCCACTGTGTGATAATCATCCACTGTGTGTGATCATCGCCCACTGTGTGATAATCATCCACTGTGTGTGATCATCGTCTGCTGTGTAAGATTGACATCCCCGCTAATTTGCGACGTAGAAAGATTTTCCAAATTGATGTAGAAAGTTTATGAGCAGATGTAAGGTTGCGGAAGATGGAAAGGTCACTAAGGTATGAGTGAGGTTTTAGAAGGTAAAATGGGTTAGTGAAGTTCAGGGAACATGCGTACAGGAAGCTCTGATGATGTCTTATATCTTTCAGAGAAATCTAAACTTCAGTTCTAACTGCTCCATCATACTAAGTTCTAACTCCTCCATCATACAAAGTCCTATTTATATGCCTTAAGCGGCCTCTGATTGCCACGTCTGGAATCATTGTTGAGTTTGAATTTTCAAAAAAATTCAGGATACTTCCAGAGGTTGTAGGTAGGGTTACCTGAAGAAGATAAGATCGGCCGTTATCACCACATTATGTAGAGCAACGACTCCCACATGTGACGGTCATCTTGGTCATTATGTTCAGGATGATGATCCATCTTGGTCATTATGTTCAGGATGATGATCCATCTTGGTCATTATGTTCAGGATGATGATCCATCTTGGTCATTATGTTCAGGATGATGATCCATCTTGGTCATTATGTTCAGGATGATGATCCATCTTGGTCATTATGTTCAGGATGATGATCCATCTTGGTCATTATGTTCAGGATGATGATCCATCTTGGTCATTATGTTCAGGATGATGATCCATCTTGGTCATTATGTTCAGGATGATGATCCATCTTGGTCATTATGTTCAGGATGATGATCCATCTTGGTCATTATGTTCAGGATGATGATCCATCTTGGTCATTATGTTCAGGATGATGATCCATCTTGGTCATTATGTTCAGGATGGTAATCATCTTGCAACTAAATCTTAATGTTAAAAAGATGATTTCTATTATTGCAGATGTGTTTATGATATTTTTCTAATATGTGGCACCTCATGTAAATTTAGTTTGTCACTGTTACTTTCCTGTGAGCTTAGCATTAAAGAAACTGTCTGACTGCAGGCAACAGTTACTAGATGTGAGTCAAATACTTGCTCTCATTATTTCATTAGCTTATATTCTCAAGATATTGTGTGATGCCTGTGTCAGGCGAGCCAAACCACGACCCAGCATGACACCATATTTTGTTTATCCTTGTCACTAAACAGCCAGCCAACTCAGTGTCTCCGTTAGTGAGGTTAGAGATGGCCGTCAACTGTTATGGTTACTACTATAATGAAGCAGATTTGACAGTGAGCACCTTCATGGATTACTCCTTCACATATTCTGTGTTTGTGGCTTATAGATTTTAATTTTCCATTTCGTCCAGCTAGCAGACATCATTTGCACACAAACTACGACCAAAAATGAATACTGTTGTGTATCATCGTGGGCTGGGTTGTGTATCATCGTGGGCAGGGTTGTGTATCATCGTGGGCTGGGTTGTGTATCATCGTGGGCAGGGTTGTGTATCATCGTGGGCAGGGTTGTGCATCATCGTGGGCTGGGTTGTGCATCATCGTGGGCAGGGTTGTGTATCATCGTGGGCAGCGTTGTGCATCATCGTGGGCAGGGTTGTGTATCATCGTGGGCTGGGTTGTGTATCATCGTGGGCAGGGTTGTGTATCATCGTGGGCTGGGTTGTGTATCATCGTGGGCAGGGTTGTGTATCATCGTGGGCAGGGTTGTGTATCATCGTGGGCAGGGTTGTGCATCATCGTGGGCAGGGTTGTGTATCATCGTGGGCAGGGTTGTGTATCATCGTGGGCAGGGTTGTGCATCATCGTGGGCAGGGTTGTGTATCATCGTGGGCAGGGTTGTGTATCATCGTGGGCAGGGTTGTGTATCATCGTGGGCTGGGTTGTGCATCATCGTGGGCAGGGTTGTGTATCATCGTGGGCAGGGTTGTGTATCATCGTGGGCTGGGTTGTGTATCATCGTGGGCAGGGTTGTGTATCATCGTGGGCAGGGTTGTGTATCATCGTGGGCAGGGTTGTGCATCATCGTGGGCAGGGTTGTGTATCATCGTGGGCAGGGTTGTGTATCATCGTGGGCTGGGTTGTGCATCATCGTGGGCAGGGTTGTGTATCATCGTGGGCTGGGTTGTGTATCATCGTGGGCAGCGTTGTGTATCATCGTGGGCTGGGTTGTGCATCATCGTGGGCAGGGTTGTGCATCATCGTGGGCTGGGTTGTGCATCATCGTGGGCAGGGTTGTGTATCATCGTGGGCAGCGTTGTGCATCATCGTGGGCAGGGTTGTGTATCATCGTGGGCTGGGTTGTGTATCATCGTGGGCAGGGTTGTGTATCATCGTGGGCTGGGTTGTGTATCATCGTGGGCAGGGTTGTGTATCATCGTGGGCAGGGTTGTGTATCATCGTGGGCAGCGTTGTGCATCATCGTGGGCAGGGTTGTGCATCATCGTGGGCAGGGTTGTGCATCATCGTGGGCAGGGTTGTGTATCATCGTGGGCAGCGTTGTGTATCATCGTGGGCAGGGTTGTGTATCATCGTGGGCAGGGTTGTGTATCATCGTGGGCTGGGTTGTGTATCATCGTGGGCTGGGTTGTGTATCATCGTGGGCAGGGTTGTGTATCATCGTGGGCAGGGTTGTGCATCATCGTGGGCTGGGTTGTGTATCATCGTGGGCAGGGTTGTGCATCATCGTGGGCAGGGTTGTGCATCATCGTGGGCAGGGTTGTGTATCATCGTGGGCAGCGTTGTGTATCATCGTGGGCAGGGTTGTGTATCATCGTGGGCAGGGTTGTGTATCATCGTGGGCTGGGTTGTGTATCATCGTGGGCAGGGTTGTGCATCATCGTGGGCAGGGTTGTGCATCATCGTGGGCAGGGTTGTGTATCATCGTGGGCAGGGTTGTGTATCATCGTGGGCTGGGTTGTGTATCATCGTGGGCAGCGTTGTGTATCATCGTGGGCAGGGTTGTGTATCATCGTGGGCAGGGTTGTGCATCATCGTGGGCAGGGTTGTGTATCATCGTGGGCAGGGTTGTGTATCATCGTGGGCAGGGTTGTGCATCATCGTGGGCAGGGTTGTGTATCATCGTGGGCAGGGTTGTGTATCATCGTGGGCTGGGTTGTGCATCATCGTGGGCAGGGTTGTGTATCATCGTGGGCAGGGTTGTGCATCATCGTGGGCAGGGTTGTGTATCATCGTGGGCAGGGTTGTGTATCAACGTGGGCAGGGTTGTGTATCATCGTGGGCTGGGTTGTGTATAACTGATAATCAGCACTCTATGACTTGGCACTCATGTTTACAGTTGTGGTTGGAATCAACAACTTGAGCCATTTAGATATATAACAATCTGAGTTACAAAATGACTGTAAAAACAATGACTGGTATGAAGTGAAGATTCGGAGCCCAAGACGCACGTTAGGGACATTAAACATTAAACGTTACGGCGGTCCCCTGAGAATTGGGCAGCACACACACGCGTCGTAACCTTATTTTAGGCATGGTATCACTTTAGATTTTCTAGTCCACCTCGGAGATACAGGCTGGTGTGGATCCCTCACGTTCACCTGCTACCGGGATCACCGTCATCTTGGTTCCAGCTAAAGTTATTTCATTTCATAAACAAGTAAAGATGTTCCTCGTGTTCGATTCCGTCTTGTGTCCATCATGACCCCATGGAATCTTTATCTTCAAGTGAGACTAAGTGGATAAAAGATGTACAGTGCGAGTAAGTGAATCATTACTCTCCTGTGTATTACAATATATCAGTCGTGGCTTCCCGGATCTTGTGAGTTGTTCAGATATACTGCTTGACCTCGGTAACGGCAGGTGACCAGTCGTTGTACACTATGTAATCAGGTTAAGTTTACCAGATGTTCAGCTGATCGTCTGCTACATTCCTGCCCCATTAAAGTTAACATATTGATATATAATTACATAATGTGCATATTGACATTTTTCTCTTTGAGATAAGGGCGTTTATTTATAAAAATGGCTGTTTAAGCAAAATCAAATTTCCCCATGACTACTAATACTAGAGATTGGCAACATTTATGTTATGGATGAAGCTGGTGTGGTATGTTATGGATGAAGCTGGTGTGGTATGTTATGGATGAAGTTGGTGTGGTATGTTATGGATGAAGCTGGTGTGGTATGTTATGGATGAAGCTGGTGTGGTATGTTATGGATGAAGCTGGTGTGGTATGTTATGGATGAAGCTGGTGTGGTATGTTATGGATGAAGCTGGTGTGGTATGTTATGGATGAAGCTGGTGTGGTATGTTATGGATGAAGCTGGTGTGGTATGTTATGGATGAAGCTGGTGTGGTATGTTATGGATGAAGCTGGTGTGGTATGTTATGG
Organism: Panulirus ornatus; assembly: GCF_036320965.1. Taxonomy (NCBI): domain Eukaryota; kingdom Metazoa; phylum Arthropoda; class Malacostraca; order Decapoda; family Palinuridae; genus Panulirus; species Panulirus ornatus. The sequence continues at coordinate 5,944,112 of NC_092291.1, forward strand.
ATGAAGCTGGTGTGGTATGTTATGGATGGTATGGTATATAATATGATGAAGCCTTAGTACGGCATGTATTACCACCTTCGTTATGTACGATGTGTAATGAGCGACGCCGTCTGCCTGCGTTGTCTTACTTCCTCCTCGTGTATCATAGATATTCTTTTTCTTCAAGTAAACACATCAATATACTTCTGTACTTAGAGAAAAGATAGAAATCAAATTATCAACACAGGTGAAGGTGTTACTTTGATTAGTCATTGAAGTAGATTAGGTCAATAGAAAAATGTACTGGCTGAGTTGACCATAGGAACCGAGGTAAGGTAGTTATAATGCTGGCAGAGAAGTGAGGTATTTACTGGTTTATATTACCCTCATGTAAATCGGGTTAACTTATATATTTGGAAAGTCCTCTACTGTGTGAAGGTGGGAGACATTATGTTGGCTTAATATACTCTGACATATCCCAGGCCCACGTGGCCACCGCTGGACCACGTGCGAATAATTCAAGTTAACCTTATGGATCAGATTTTTGGTCACACGTGAGGCTCGCTCGTGAGAAATTGTTCCTTCCCGCTCTGGCTGGTGCCCTCTAGGGTTCAAGACTTTAAAGAAACTGAACGAGAGAAAATGTTGAACTATCTTTGGCTGAGTGAGTTGTACCAAGGTCGTGGTGTGGAGAGGTCCTGACCTTGCCTCTCGAAGTAAGAGGATCTGGGCCTGGCTTTCGACTGGGTAGATTCCACCAACACAGTTGTGTAGAGAGGTTATAAACCAACACAGTTGTGTAGAGAGGTTATAAACCAACACAGTTGTGTAGAGAGGTTATAAACCAACACAGTTGTGTAGAGAGGTTATAAACCAACACAGTTGTGTAGAGAGGTTATAAACCAACACAGTTGTGTAGAGAGGTTATAAACCAAACCTTCGTGTAGAAGGGTTCGAACCTGGACTTTTCTGCTGAGAGCTTCAGGCTGTCTGTCGTGTCGAGAGGTAGAGGTGGAGTCTACATGGTTTCTACATGCGTCGTGACGTCTACGTCACGGTTACTGTCCTCTCACGTGTAACGCCACTCTAACACAGAACCCCCGGATGCTCACCTTGTAGTAAACTGATGAAAGATGAAGAATTAATTTCTATATGTTATTGACATCTGAGTTTACACGTCTCGCCAAGCGCCACATACCTCAGCACTCAAGGCAACAAATCTGGCTAGGCTTGAACGACTGATCTAGACCCTCGTTGCTCCGATCATTAAATATATGTGACCTTTATCTCAGGGGTTAGGTTAGGTTAGTGAGGTAAGTAGTACCATAAGTGACAATGTTAGCCACTCTCAGGGCGGCAACAGGAAGCCTCTGGACTGTTCAGTAATTCAGTCCCTACTGTTGTAAGACTGCTTACCTCTGGCGTTGTTGAAGATGCTACAATACGATCGATAATGTGCTACTACCAGCCAGTCACTCACCTACTGTCTTACTATCTCATGGATATCCCTTCCTTATCACACATGTTAACCTTGTGATTGTTGATCGATTATAACAATGTTCTGGCTGGAGGGAGAGGATGAACAATATTCTGGCTGGAGGGAGAGGATGAACAATTATTCTGTTGTTCCTATAGATCAGCACAGGATACACCGCGGGTCACGCAGGCTAACTAACACAGAATACCAACAGAAGGATATACGTTTACAATATCTATCATGCTAACTACCGTGAACCAGACAACAGCCTGGGATAACTAGCGTTGTCATGATGAACACTGGCCAGACGGGTAACAACGGCACAACACATTACCTCTCTTGATTATTAGGTATGATGTGGAACACGTACAGTACGTGTTCACAGTTACCAACATAGCCTAACCTGTTCACGTTGTAGTACCCACATAGCGGGTGACGTCAAACATCACGTGATAGCTACCTCGATGACGTCAGATTTCATATGGAAAGAAATGACGTCAGACAACGTCGTAGGAAGGATGTCGACTGGTGGTAGGAGTAATCCAGTGGTATGTATGATGACATATTGAGGGAGTACGATGATGTCAGATGTACTCATGTGGCAGGAATGACACCAGATTACTCACTTGGCAGTGGTTGACGACAGACATTACTCATGTGGCAGACCGTAACACCAGGTGCTGCTCGTGTGACAGGGGTAACATCAGACAGTGCTCATGTGACAGGGGTAACATCAGACAGTGCTCGTGTGACAGGGGTAACATCAGACAGTACTCATGTGACAAGGGGTAACGTCAGGCAGCACTTACACGAGAGGCGTAACGTGAGACAGTACTCATGTTATAGGGGGAGGAGTCAGACAAAACTCACGTGACAGGAGTAATATTAGACAGAAGTTACGTCACAGGGGTTGGCATTACGTATTGATTACGTGACAGGAGTGAAGTCCAACACTACTAACGTGACAAGTGGTGACGCAAGATGGTACTCACGTGGCAGGGGGTTCCCATGGTTACAGAGAGGCAGATGTGGCGAGTTAGGGAGGCATTGATGCCTGGAAACTTCTTCCAGGCCTCGACACACTTGCTGGTGTTCTGGAGTGGTCCGGTGAACTCCTTTAAGACAGCGCTCGTCTTCTTCTTCAGGACGTGGTAGCGGCCCCAGCCCGTCACCGTGGCGTTGGCCAGCTCGTACTGCTCGTCTGGGTCACCATAAGGCAATCATAGGTCAAGACAGATCATATACATCACATTTATATATATCTTTTAACTCGTTCTGAGAAAATCTTCCACTTTACACATTATGATAACCAGGAGCACTAGACACATTGTGGATCTTGGTCTCTATGGTCTGGATCAGTATGGTCTGGATCACTGTGGTCTGGATCAGTATGGTCAGGGTCAGTATGGTCCGGATCACTGTGGTCTGGATGAGCATGGTCTGGATCACTATGGTCTCGATCACTGTGATCTGGATGAGCATGGTCTTGATCAGTATGGTCTGGGTCAGTATGGTCTGGATCACTGTGGTCTGGATGAGCATGGTCTGGATCAGTATGGTCTGGGTCAGTATGGTCTGGATCACTGTGGTCTGGATCAGTATGGTCTGGGTCAGTATGGTCTGGATCACTGTGGTCTAGATCACTGTGGTCTGGATCAGTATGGTCAGGGTCAGTATGGTCTGATCACTGTGGTCTGGATCACTATGGTCTGGGTCAGTATGGTTTGGATCATTATGGTCTGGATCACTGTGGCCTGGATCAGTATGGTCTGGGTCACTGTGGCCTGAATCAGTATGGTCTGGGTCAGTACGGTCTGGATCAATATGCTCTGGATCATTATGGTCTGGATCATTATGGTCTAGATCACTGTGGTCTGGGTCAGTATGGTCTGCGTCAGTATGGTCTGGATCACTGTGGCCTGGATCAGTATGGTCTGGATCACTGTGGTCTGGATCAGTATGGTCTGGATCAGTATGGTCTGGATCACTGTGGTCTGGATCAGGATGGTCTGGATCAGTATTGTCTAGGTCAACGTGGTCTGGATCAGTATGGTCTGGATCACTGTGGTCTGGATGAGCATGGTCTGGATCACTGTGGTCTGGATGAGCATGGTCTGGATCAGTATGGTCTGGGTCAGTATGGTCTGGATCACTGTGGTCTAGATCACTGTGGTCTGAATCAGTATGGTCAGGGTGAGTATGGTCTGGATCACTATGGTATGGGTCAGTATGGTCTGGATCATTATGGTCTGGATCACTGTGGCCTGGATCAGTATGGTCTGGGTCACTGTGGCCTGAATCAGTATGGTCTGGGTCAGTATGGTCTGGATCAATATGCTCTGGATCATTATGGTCTGGATCACTGTGGTCTGGGTCAGCATGGTCTGGATCACTGTGGCCTGGATCAGTATGGTCTGGATCACTGTGCTCTGGATCAGTATGGTCTACATCAGTATGGTCTGGATCACTGTGGTCTGGATCAGCATGGTCTGGATCACTGTGGTCTGGATCAGTATGGTCTGGATCACTGTGGTCTGGATCAGTATGGTCTAGGTCAACGTGGTCTGGATCAGTATGGTCTGGATCAGTATGGTCTGAATCACTGTGGTCTGGATGAGCATGGTCTGGATCAGTATGGTCTGGGTCAGTATGGTCTCGATCACTGTGATCTGGATCAGTATGGTCTGGATCAGTATGGTCTAGGTCAACGTGGTCTGGATCAGTATGGTCTGGATCAGTATGGTCTAGGTCAACGTGGTCTGGATCAGTATGGTCTGAATCACTGTGGTCTGGATGAGCATGGTCTGGATCAGTATGGTCTAGATCACTGTGGTCTGGATCAGTATGGTCTGGATCAGTAGGGTCTAGGTCAACGTGGTCTGGATCAGTATGGTCTAGGTCAACGTGGTCTGGATCAGTATGGTCTGGATCACTGTAGTCTGGATCAGTATGGTCTGGATCAGTATGGTCTGGATCAGTATGGTCTAGGTCAACGTGGTCTGGATCAGTATGGTCTGGATCAGTATGGTCTAGGTCAACGTGGTCTGGATCAGTATGGTCTGGATCACTGTAGTCTGGATCAGTATGGTCTAGGTCAACGTGGTCTGTATCAGTATGGTCTGGATCAGTATGGTCTAGGTCAACGTGGTCTGGATCAGTATGGTCTGAATCACTGTGGTCTGGATGAGCATGGTCTGGATCAGTATGGTCTGGGTCAGTATGGTCTCGATCACTGTGATCTGGATCAGTATGGTCTGGATCAGTATGGTCTAGGTCAACTTGGTCTGGATCAGTATGGTCTAGGTCAACGTGGTCTGGATCAGTATGGTCTGAATCACTGTGGTCTGGATGAGCATGGTCTGGATCAGTTTGGTCTGGGTCAGTATGGTCTGGATCACTGGTCTGGATTAGTATGGTCTGGATCAATATGGTCTGGGACAACATGGTCTGGGTCAGTATGGTTTGGATCACTGTGGTCTGGATCAGTATCGTGTAATGATCCATACTAGAGGAAGGGAACACACCAGTGAAGCTGGTACACACCAGGAGGACGGTGCACGTGAGGAAGGTTGGTACGTACCAAGGTCTGTGGGAAGCTTCACGGCGCTGATACCGTAGGTAAAGTTGACTGGTTCCCTGAGTTCCATAATGGCGATGTCGTTGGTGGTGGCGTGTGGGTTGTAGTGAAGGTGCCAGTGTATGGACTTGACCTGTCAGCCACACCAGTCGTCCCGCCAGGTCACACGATCACACGATAGTCAGGTGGTGTTGAACGAAGCCAAAGTTGGACGAAGATACCAGGGTCAAGCGGGGTGGTCAAGGGAGGTCAGGACGATCCAAGGTAGTGGCCGAGGGGATCAAGTCATATGTTAGTAGGTTATCATCTTGTTTGTGTGTGTGTGTCTGTGTGTGTGTGTGTGTGTGTGTGTGCGTCTGTGTGTTGAGGCATGTCCATTAACAGCGAATGTTAGACAGATTATTAACAAACTAGAAAATTGATTCGTTGATATTGTTCGCCATGACCTAACTTGCAGGTTGAGTCCTGATATAATGGAGTTGTTTAGATATTATTTTGTTCGTTTGTTGTTCCCTGTGTTTACATATGTTTTGTTTAATACAGCTTTAAGATTTTGTGGACTACAGTTATCCTTCTATCTTGTTACTGTAGTATATACTATAAATACTTTATTGACTATTCAAGTATGTAACATCCAAAATGTAGCTGTAGTCAAAAAACTTAAGCTAAAACTAAATCTGCGCAGGTTAATGATAAAATGATATTATCCTAAATGAGGAGAGAAAAAATAGGGTACAGAAAGGGGTCTGGTGGCTGACACTGGGGCACAGGAAGGGGTCTATTGGCTGACACTTGGGTACAGGAAGGGGTCTGGTGGCTGACACATAGGTACAGGAAAGGGTCTGGTGGCTGACACTTGGGTACAGGAAGGAGTCTATTGGCTGACCCTGGGGTATAGGAACAGGTCTGTAGGCTGACAGTGGGGTACGGGAACAGGTCTGTAGGCTGACACGGGTACAGGAACAGGTCTGTAGGCTGACGTCAACTAGTTTATAGGATCAGGTCTGAGGGCTGACACTGTGGTACAGGAACGAGCGTTGGGCTGACACGAGGGTATTGAGACGGGTCTAGGAGCTGTCAAACAAGCACATTCCAGTACCACCGATGTTGATCAAGTCAATGTGATCACCAAATAATGAGGAAGTAGAAAGTCCACATTATGGCTTCTTGACCACCAGTACGGACGGTACGTAATGCAGCTCCTTACCCCTGTGGCACGGACGGTATATGCTACATTGCAACATGCGCTGTACGTGTTGCAGCTCCGAAAATTGCCAGCCGGACGGTTCATCGCGCAGTTCCATACCCTGCAGCACGTAGCGTCCGTGCTACAGCTGATAACGTGAGGCACAGACGCTACGCTACATGTGAGCCACACGTTCCCCTGCTCAAACACTGTACCCAACCCTCACGTCATATTCTTTACTTGAACGTTTTAACGATCTATTGAACGTGTTCATCACTAGGGTAGCCTCCTGTACCAGACTACAACACTTACAATACTACAGTAGCCTCCTGTACCAGACTACAACACCTACAATACTACAGTAGCCTTCTGTACCAGACTACAACACCTACAATACTACAGTAGCCTTCTGTACCATTCTACAACACCTACAATACTACAGTAGCCTTCTGTACCAGACTGTAGTAGATACAGTACTACAGTAGCCTTCTGTACCAGACTGTAGTAGGTCAGTACTACAGTAGCCTTCTGTACCAGACTGTAGTGGGTACAGTACTGCAGTAGCCTTCTGTACCAGACTGCAGTAGGTGCAGTACTACAGTAGCCTTTTGTACCAGACTGTAGTAGGTAGGTACAGTAGTACAATAGCCTTCTGTATCAGACTGCAGTAAGTACAGTAGCCTCCCGCATCAGATTACAGTAGGTACAGTAGTACAGGTACAGAGTACAGAATGATCTAGACTCACTCGGGCGACGACATGGTTGGTCTCGTTGCGGGTGCTCAGGTCGTGGTCGCCAATGGTGATGATCAGGTTGTCCAACCCTTTGGAGAAGCTCCTGTTGTAGAGAGGCGGGGGTTAGTGGTGGACCTGGGTGGGGTCGGGGGTGATGGTCATAGTTATGGGATGATGGATGTGGTAGTGCGGTGCTGAATGTGGTGTTGGATGAGGGAGTGGTGGAAGTGGGGTGGTGGGTGGGATGGCGCTGGGATGATGATAGTGGTAGCGGGGTGGATCTGATGGTGGATGTGGTGGTATATGTGAGTACATGGTAACAGGAGAGGTGGTGCTCTATAACGGAGTTTGATGCCGTGAAATTCCAAAACTCGACCTACTGGACACGAGATAAAGTAGATCCCAACCTACCTCTCCCTCTGGTGGGCTCAGCTGCCGGAGGGACACGACCTGGCCAGCGGCGCTACCTGGTCAAGGAGTAACGTCATTATGAACATCAGTGACCAACCTGCTGGTTAAAGATAGGAAGGTCAGGCTGGTGAGTGAGGGAGGAGCAGACTAGCAGGGAGAACACGACAATCAAAGAAGATGGATATGAACAAGCTTTGTCCATCTGGTGAGGGAAGACTACCGCCTGAGCGGGAGGGAGGGAAGGAGGGAGTCAGTGAGAGGGACAAGAGCGCGGAAGAGAAATTAAATGTGGGTAATGAGATGTGTGAAAGGGAAAGGCAGACACATAGACAAAGAGAGAGAAACAAAATGAGAGTGAGTGAGACTAGCGACGTACCCGAAGACACAGTGTGAGGCGGTGAGGACGTGACGATCACTGATGAGGGAGCCGCCGCAGAAGAACTTCTTCTTGTACACCAGCCCCACCTGTGGGGAAAAGACCGATCATTAACATCACAGGAGGAACAACTAATCATGAGCACCAGTATGGAAACAATGGATCATTAACACTTGTGTTGATCTACACCTGTATACCCGATATTGATATATATGAGATTATTCATCCATATTACCGACCGACACATTTGGGATAGTTTACGTATGTTGGCGGCACCTGTGATGCAATACATCTGTTTTTGCTGGAACACAGCTGGTGCAGGTGTGGATGCTGGGTAAGTTTGTAAGAATAAGTCTCAAATGGTTCATTTTTCAGAGCGATAAGCAACGCATGTGCGTGTTCGTGTGTGGAGCCTTTACAACTTGCCTCACCTGAGCCTGTGACAGTTACTGTAGCCTCCTTCTCTCACAATAACTTTTGCTGGAAGAGAAACAAAAAAACCGTAACACACAGGTGGCAGGCAGCCATCCACCATGCACCTACTACCGCCTGGGTATTAGAAATGTTGGTAACGATGGCGTAGTGAGCCAATACCACCACGGTGGCTGTCAAGGTTCTGTCGTGGCCCAGGTTGCTGTCTTTTTACACAACTCTTTATTCTTAACTTTATTAATCCAGCCCAAGGTAGGCGGTACGCACTAGCCTTGCCTTAATGACAAAATCTCGTGATAGGTAAAGTTTAAGAGATGGACCCAAAAGTGAACAACTCTCTCCCACGCTGCTTACTTATGATTGCGTAAGTAGCGACACTACAGGACAGGATCGTTAGTTATTTATGATTCTGTAAGTAACTACACTACAGGATAGGATCCATGTCCAGTGTGACCTGCGACCTGACGGAAGAGACTGATCTCCCACGTCGAACTTCTCCTCAGCAATTTACGACGTCAACAATCCATCCAAAGTTTTCATTAGACGCGTCGTACACAGTAGACACGTCATACATATGAACTGGATGTGAAACCTAACAACCACGGCAGAGAAGCGTCAGGAATGCGTGTGAATGATCACTTATATAAATTAGCATAAGACTATGGCAGACGAGGTGTGAGGGTGAATGTGTGTGAGTAAATCATCACGTCTGGTTGGTTCTTAAGTGTGAATGGATGACGATGACCGAGATGTTCATGATCCTGAGGGTGTGTGCTAGGGTGAGTGCCTCCTTAGTATATTCATATGAGGTATATGAGTGTATGAAGGAAATGTGAATGAGATTGAGTCTGCGTAATGGTGGCTGACTGTGAGTGTGGAGTGTAGGTGAGTGTCACAGTGCATGAGGGAGTATTGGTGTGTATGTCTGGTTTTGTTGGAGTCACTGACTCAGTAGATAAGGCGCTAGTCTCCCCAGTGCGAGTTCAGTGTTCCCGGTGGGTTGGTCGGACAGTGTTACGTAAGCCGGCACACTCAAGGTGACCGCTGCAAGTAGTGGGGGTGTGGGTGTGGGAGGATGGGGGGCCTATGTGTGTGTGTGTGGAGGGAGGGGCAGGCAATGGTTCCTGTGTGCGTTTTAATCAATAATATATAGCCTCACCCCGCTCCCCAGGCTCGCTTTCCCGAGTATGAGTTGGAAGAGTGGAGGGCAGGGTGGGATGTGGGGGAGGGCGGAGGGCAGGGTGGGAATGTGGGGGAGGGTGGGGGGCAGGGTGGGAATGTGGGAGAGGGTGGAGGGCAGGGTGGGATTGTGGGGGGAGGGTGGAAGGCAGGGTAGGAATGTGGGAGAGAGTGGTAGATGGGGTGCGTACACGCACACTGTGTATGCTATGATGCGTACACTCGCGCTGTAGTATGTCATGAAGCATACATTCAAACTGTAGTATGTCATGATGAGTACACTTACACTGTAGTATGTTATGATGCGAACACTCATACTGTAGTACGTCATAATGCATACGTACACCCACACTATAGTGTCAAGATGCGTACACTCACATTGTAGTATGTCATGATGCGTACACTCACACTGCAGTATGTCATGATGATTACATTCACACTGTATCATGTTATGATGCGTACACTCACACTGTAATGTCAAGATGCGTACACTCACACTGTAATGTCAAGATGCGTACACTCACACTGCAGTAAGTCAAGATGAGTGCATTCACACTGTATCATGTTATAATGCGTACACTCACACTATCGTAAGTTATGATGCGTACACTCATGAGCACTGTACTATGTCATGATTCATACATTCACACTGTAGTATGTTAGGATGCGTACACACACCGTAGTATGTTATGATGCATACGCTGACACTATAGTATGTCATAATGCATACATTCACACTGTATCATGTTATGATGCGTACACTCACACCGTAGCACGTCATATGCGTTCATTCACATTGTAATATGTCATGAGGCGTACACTCACACTGTAGCACGTCATATGCGTTCATTCACATTGTAATATGTCATGAGGCGTACACTCACACTGCAGTACGTCATGATGCGTACACTCACACTGCAGTATGTCATGATGCGTACACTCACACTGCAGTATGTCATGATGCATACACTCGCAATGTAGTATACAACTTAATACAAACAGCAACAGAGCACTGGGTTCCAAAGAGGCTGTTTGTGATGGTGATAGAAAACAGAAATTTAAAGATTACTGTGGTAGGAGTAGAGAGATATACAGATCTTTTTTCAAAGTAGACCTGTGTGGCTAAGGAGGTGCAAATATTGTCACCCGTAGCTTTGAAGCGAAATATTAATCAAGTATACAAGCAACACACAGAGCTTTTACAAATGCAACATAAAGTGTATTAAGATGCCTACACACGGTACACAGCGTTCTGTATGACGTGTACATATACAACAAACGGTTGTTTCCACATATCACGTCCAGTGACGCAGAAATACACATGTAGTACCCTGCCCTGGGTACTGGTTGACTAGCCTGCCTGAGGATACTGGGTCAATCTACCTGGATGGCAAACCTGGCAGGGGCACTGATCGTCCTGCCTTTCAGGAGTACTGGGTCACCAACTTGCCAGAGGTACTTGGTAACCTGCCAGTGAGGGGCATTGGGTCACCTAACTACCAGGGGTACTGAGCGACCTAATTGCTAGGTGTGGTGGGTGATGATACTGGTTGACCTACCTGTCAGAGGTACTTGGTGACCTACCTGTAAGGGGTACTGTGTGAGGGTACTGAGTGACCTTCCTGCCAAGATGACCCAAGTGCCAAGGGTACTGAGTGACAAACCTGTCAGGGGTGCTAGGTGACCTACCTCCCATGGGTAATGAGTGACCTATCTGCCAGGGGTAGGGACACGGGACACTGAGTAACCTAATTGTCAAAAGTAATAGGTGAGGATGCTGGATGACCTACCTGCCAGGGCTATTGGGTGACCCACCTGCCAAAGATAAAAGTTGTCCTATCTGCCATGGCTACTGAGAGACCTAATTGTTAGGGTATTAGGTGACTTACCTGCTAGGAATACAAGGTGACCTCCCTGCCAGGGGCACTGGTTAACTTGCCTGCCATGGGTACTAAGTTACTTATCTGCCATGAGAAATGGATGGCTTCCCTACCATAGGCACTGACTGCCCTACCTACCAAGTAAAGTGGATGACCTACCTGTCGGGGGTATTGAGTAACCTGCTTGCCATGGGTACTGGGTGATCAATTGCGAGAGTTACTGGGTCACCTATTTGATAGGGGTACTGGGTAACTTACCTACCATTGGTAACCTGTCTACCAAATATACTGGGTGACCTACTTTCAAGGGGTACTAGGTGACCTACATTCTAGGGGTACTGGATAACAGTGCTGGTAGACCTACCTGCCATGGGTACTGGATGACCTATCTTTCGAGGGCATGGAGAGAGACACCTTCCAGGAGTATTGGGTAACCTAATTGCCGAGGACACTGGGCGACCTGCCTGCCAGGGGTACTGATTGATTTACCTGTCATATGTACTGGGTGTCCTACCTGTCAGAAGTACTGAGTTACCGACCTGCGAGGGGTACTGGGTACCTGCCAAGGGTACTGAGTTACCGACCTGCGAGGGGTACTGGGTGACCTACCTGCCAATGGTAGGTGAACTGGGTGACCTACCTGCTTTGGGTAAGTGTACTGGGTGACTTACCTGCCAGGAGAATATGCACCGGGTGACCTACCTGCGAGGAGAATTATGCTGGGTGACCTACCTTCCCGGAGAAGGTGTACTGGGTGACATACCTGCCAGGAGAGAGTGTACTGGGTGACCCACCTGCCAGGAGAAGGTGTACCGAGTGACCTACCTGCCAGGAGAAGGTGCACTGGGTGACCTACCTGCCAGGAGAAGGTGTACTGGGTGACCTACCTGCCAGAAGGAGTACTGGGTGACCAACCTGCCAGGAGAAAGTGCACTGTGTGACCTACCTACCAGGAGCAGGAGTAACGGATGACCTACCTGCCAGGTGATGGTTACTGGGTGACCTACCTGCCAGGAGAAGGTGTACTGGGTGACCTACCTGCCAGGAGAAGGTATACTGGGTGACCTACCTGCCAGGAGAAGGTGTACTGGGTGACCTACCTGCCAGGAGAAGGTGTACTGGGTGACCTACCTGCCAGGAGAAGGTGTACTGGGTGACCTACCTGCCAGGGGTACTCGTTGATGTTGGCATAAGCACCACCAATAATGCGGAAGCCGGTATCATCATCCTCCTCGTATTGCCAACACCGGTCGTTGACCTTCTGCTCGAACGCTGGCAACAGACGACATGGTTAACATCGTCCCACACGGGTAAATTTGAAAATGTTTATTGTCTTAGATATGCATAGACAGAGCATTTCAGTTGCGTATGGATGAAGGGCACATGTATAGGGGTTGGTTGAGGCTAGTAGAGAGCGTACAGTGGGTACAGCATATCGACATGGGAGGGTGGCAGGAGGGCCCAAGTGGGGCAGGGATCTCGGAGAGCAAAAATGGGTGTTTGAGGTAATAGTGGTTCCAACAATGATATATGGTTGTGAGGCATGGGCGATGATAGATAGGGTTGTGCGGAGGAGGGTGGATGTGTTAGAAATGAGATGTTTGAGGACAATATGTGTTGTGAGGTGGTTTGATCGAGTAAGTTATGAAAGGGTAAGAGATATGTGTGGTAATAAAAAGAGTGTGGTTGAGAGAGCAGAAGAGGGTGTATTAAAATGGTTTGGTCACATGGAGAGAATGAGTGAGGAAAGATTGACAAAGAGGATATATGTGTCAGAGGTGGAGGGAACGAGGAGAAGTGGGAAACCAAATTGGAGGTGGAAAGACGGAGTGAAAAAGATTTTGAGCGATCGGGGCCTGAACATACAGGAGGGTGAAAGACGTGCAATGAATAGAGTGAATTAGAACGATATGATATACCGGGGTCGACGTGCTGTCAATGGATTGAACCAGGGCATGTGAAGCGTCTGGGGTAAACCATGGAAAGTTTTGTGGGGCCTGGATGTGGAAAGGGAGCTGTGGTTTCGGTGCATTATACATGGCAGCTAGAGACTGAGTGCGAACGAATGTGGCCTTTCATGTCTGTTCCTGGTGCTACCTCCCTGAAGGAGCGGGGATGCTATTTCGTGTGTGTGGCGGGGTGGCAACGGCAATGGATGAAGGCAGCAAGTATTGATATGTACATGTGTACATATGTATATGTCTGTGTACGTATATGTATGAATGCGTTGAAATGTATATGTATGTATATGTGAGTGTGTGGGCGTTTATGTATATACATATGTATGTGGGTGGGTGGGGCTATTCCTCGTCTGTTTCCTTGCGCCACCTTGCTAACGTAGGAGACGGCGGTTAAGAATAATTAATCATATATATATATATATATATATATATATATATATATATATATATATATATATATATATATATATTCTTTCGGATGATAGGGGAGAAAGAATGCTTCCCACGCATTCTCTGCGCGTCGTAAAAGACGACTAGAAGGGAGGGAATGTGGGGCTGGAAATCCTCCCCTCTCGTTTTTGATTTTACAAAAGAAGGAACAGAGAAGGAGCCCAAGTGAGGATTTCCCTCAAGGGCTCAGTCGTCTGTTCTTAACGCTACCTCGCTAACGCGGGAAATGGCGAATGATATTTAAAATATATATCTTTTTTTTTTTTCTTTCATACTATTCGCCATTTCCCGCATTAGCGATGTAGCGTTAATAACAGAGGACTGGGCCTTTGAGGGAATATCCTCACCTGGCCCCCTTGTCTGTTCCTTCTTTTGGGAAAAAAAAAATGAGAGGGGAGGATTTCCAGCCCCCCCCCCCCCCCGCTATTTATATATATATATATATATATATATATATATATATATATATATATAGATATAGATAGATAGATAGATAGATAGATAGATAGATAGATTTCATAGTGAAAGATGCGTGTTTCGGAAGAAACATTATAAGGAACTTATTGTCATGAGTTTGTATTGTTTATTGAGGTAAATGAATGAAGGGAGCATCAGGGATTGACACTCACCCCTCCTGAAGGCTGAGATGGCAGGCGTGGCATCTGTCGTCTCGAGATACACGTCCTCCTCAGGGTTAGAAGGCGCGCGGATCAGCACCTGCAGACAAGATAGGCAGTTACCTTCAGAGGTACCGTTATGTTATCCTGCTGAGGATCAGAATGTTAATCCTTAGAGTACCATAATGTTAACTCTTAGATACCATAATCCTAACCCCAGTAGCACGATAATGTTACTCCCTGTGATACCATTAAGTTAACTCCTGAGGTGTCATAATATTAACCCCCGATTTACCGTAATGTTAACCCCAGAGGCTTTATAAAATTAACCTCTGGGGTACCATTATGTTAACTCTTGAGCTACCATAATGTTAAACCCTGAGGTACCATATTGGAGTATCTTGATGTTAAACCCTCCGTCTCTGTCTCTCAGCACACTCACTCACTCGTATGTACCAACTATGAGAATATCAACAAAGACAGCAATGTGAGACATCAAGGTCTACAGTACAAATGAATAACCTACGAACGATTCTTTCTGTTCCCAGTTAATGACAGTGTAATGTTGGCGAGGCTAATCATTGTTAATGTGTGGCAGATATGTCCTCATGATTCCCGTCAATTTCACAAGTGGCAGAATACTGATCTTCATAACAAACATTTGTACATAAGATAAAGCGCTGACCCGGCCTGCCATATATTCCAGTAGTCTCCAGGCCTTTCACATGTCCAGTGTTCTACTGGTCTGTCACGTGTTCAGTCGTGTCCAGGAGTGTCACATGTTTCAGTGGTGTCCAGGAGTGTCACATGTTTCAGTCGTGTGCTTTTTCATAGAATTATCAGATGCTCTCTCTCTCTCTCTCTCTCTCTCTCTCTCTCTCTCTCTCTCTCTCTCTCTCTCTCTCTCTCTCTCTCTCTCTCTCTCTCTCTCTCTCTCTCACCTCGTTGTTAGAGGGTGTGGGTATCTTGCCGGGGGTGAGGGTGGTCGGGCTCTCTGCTTCGGGGACGTCCGTCGTTTCCTCATCGTCACTCATCATCGAGGTCGTCTCCGTCGTCGTCTCTGTTGTCGTCTCCTCCGTCGTTTCAGTCGTAGAGAAATCTGTGGTCTCGGTTACCTCCTCGGGAGGAGGGGTGGTGGTGGGCACGTACTTGACTGCGTCAGCGTTCCTCACGCCCGCCCATGTTGGTGCTGTGTGTGGCAGGAGTACAGAGGCAATGGTTATTGTTCCTGACACCAACAATAGTTAAGCTACTTGTTATCATGAATATTTTTTTGTTTTGGTGTTCCTTCAGACGAGCTAAAAAGGCAATAACCTGTTGTATCAATGGGTCACTGGCTGGTTACTAGCACACGTCATATTGGATAGGGATAGACCCAAGTCTTGGTAAGTGCCCTGCTGGCAAGGTCAACTTACACTGGAAGGGGACGAGGACATCACAGGGCAGCTGGGTCAGGCCAATGGAGAAAGTGTAAGCAGGGAGTCCTTGGACGACCATAGCCAGCGTCACAGTACTCCGTTCCTTTACCGCAAACGTGGCTGTAATGGCACGAAGTTTACTGTAACCACATTGTATAATGGAGGTCAGAAACCTTACTTCAGCGGTGACCTTAATGCAATATTGGCATATATCCGTTATCATGGTCTGGGCACCCGTACAGGTAACACCTGTAACACCTGCCGCTAATACTGAAGGCTCTTGCTGCTGGGCAAATGTTTAGATTAGTCTCAATATTTGATAGCTGGGAATTCAATCCTGAAAATTTGAAAAAAAGACATCAGAACTATTTGGTTAGAATTTCAAAAATGGGGCCTGAGATCAATATGGACCAAAAGTTAAACGTTATCATGAAGTTTATCCTATTTTCCTGGTGGTGTATTTATGAATTATCAGTTGTATTTCAAAATTAAAACTGTGATTAAGATCAAAGTTATTGGAAGTTGGTAACTCTTATATTCTGTACATGAGTTAACACTTGGAAAATTAGGCATGTCAAATGGTCTGTAATGCACTGGAAAGTCTGGGTTTTAATTAGTCATTAATATTACGAATTATTAATCGAGTCACGTGGTAACGGTAGACACATGGTGGCATCAGCATACTACTGTCATGCCTCCATGACTTGGCACTGTAACCTGCTACGCCCTCACTACAGCCCTTTCATGACTAGACTGTAGCAAGTAGATAGATAAGATAAGATGTCCTTTATTGTCAAATTGTATACATGATAGAAAATGAAATTATTTATGGTTAGAAGCTTAATTCAAGGTTAAACATGATAAGAATTATCAAATAGACATTATCAAATATCTCGTAAAAGCACCTCAGCGTTCCTTCCACCCATCACGACTGGCCCAACTCCCCGCCCACCTAACATGGCTAGCCCAACTCCTCTCCCACCCCTAACGACCGGCCTAAGGCCCCTTCCAACCCTCACGACCAGCCCAGCGCTCCTCCAATCCCTCACGACCAGCCCAGCGCCCCTCCCGCCCCTCACGACCAGCCCAACCCCACCCAGCTCCCCTGCCCTGGTACTTACTAGCCCAGTTGGTCATGTTGCCGCAGATTGGTGTCATGGTATCCCCCAGGGAGGTGCCCAACACCGTCATGGTGTCCTTGATACAAACTCCGTCCTGGTACACTGCCAGCTCAAACTTGTTGAAGGTCATCCTGTGGAGCGATACAAGACCTACTATATTAGCAGTCTTAACCTAGCTGTGTTGAAGTGAAGGGGATCATGACCTTGCTGTGTGTCCTTAACAGAGAAGTGACCTTCCTTTACTGGGTTTAATGACGTACCATTTGTTCATTTCTGTAACCTTTCTTTGTTGGGTGCTATGTTGGAATTGTGAGGGAGTCATGACATTGCTATGTTGGAATTATTAGTCATGATATTGCTATGCTGGAACTGTGAGGGAGTCACGATAATTCTATGTTGGAATTGAGAGGAAGTCATGACCTTGCTATGTTAGGACAGACGAGCCATGACACCGTTGTGTCGGAACTGGGTGTCAAGAATGAAGGGCCATGACACTCCTGCGAGGGGTCATGAGCTTACCATTTTAGGACTGAAGGGTCATCATGACACAATGGTTGTGGTGTTGAGTTGATCATGTTAGCTGAGGTAACACACGAGCTATGTTGTACTGTATCATGTGTGTTGTGCTTCCAGAGGTCACTCAGGGGTAATGCAATGAATACAGGATGAATTCTAAATAATTCCAGGGTGAGTGCGTGATATATGTCGTCAGATGAAGTCTTGAATATTACATGTGTTATTGTTTTACATTGAGACGCCCTTAATGTTTACGTGTAGGTGTCAGGCGCAGACACCGCCTGCTGGGCTACAGCACCTGTGTACTGGTGAGGCTGACTGAAAGGCAATAGTCGTGCATCTCTCTCTCTCTCTCTCTCTCTCTCTCTCTCTCTCTCTCTCTCTCTCTCTCTCTCTCTCTCTCTCTCTCTCTCTAAACCTACCTGACAGCGCACACCTTCCTGCCGATCTCCATCTGTAAGTCACACGTTCTGGCCTCTGTATCGTTGTTTGGGTAGGAGGGATTCCTAAAGTGGGCATGGTGGGCGGAGGTGCGACTCCCACACGTCTTGTCCACTGTGGAGCAGATAAGAGTTACTAGACGGCTTGCTAATGACCAACTTTATCATATGAACATTTGCTAATGGGTGACACGTTCTTTAAAATCATACCAGGGAAGACTTTACTGTTGTATCATGATGTAAAGCACTGGGATAACGGAGTGTCTTGTGTTGTGGAACAGATGCCTAGTGACAGTCTGGTCTGGTGGCACACATGAGGCTCCAGCCCAAGAACCCATAGTAAATAAGGGCTCCAAAAAATAAGAGAAAAAATTTATTTTTTTTTTGTTTATAATTAGTAAACCGGCCGTGGCCGACACATACCCACACACGCACGACACCATCCACCACCACCTGGCAGGTACATAGGACGCAAGTCGTACCTATGCAGCAGTAGTCCTGAGTGGCGCCGCAGTAGCCGGCGTAGAGACCCCGCTGACGGGAACACTCGGTACTGGAGAGACAAGCGCCCTCCGTGCCGTCCACCTGACACAGGCGGTAACCTCTCCTCGCCCGGGGCTCGTACGTGTTGAGCTGCTGGAACATCTCTGTCAGGAGCAGGGGTAGTGGGTGAGGTCATGGGCTGTCAGGAGTAAAGTAGCAAGGGGTGGGTGAGGATGCACAGTGGGCCAGGTGAAATGTGAGCGGTCTACCTGGGGAGGTGAAACATGGCCCTGGGTAGTGAGCAGTTGGCCTGGGAGGTGAAACATGGCCCAGAGAAGTAACCAGTTGACCTAGGGAGGTGAAACATGGCCCAGGGGAGTGAACAGTTGACCTGGGGAGGTGAACCATGGCCCAGGGGAGTGAACAGTTGACCTGGGGAGGTGAACCATGGCCCAGAGTAGTAACCAGTTGACCTGGGGAGGTGAAACATAGCCTAGGGTGGTGAACAGTTGACCTGTGGAAGTTAAACATGGCCCAGGGTAGTAAGCAGTTGACCTTGGGAGGTGAAACATGACTCAGGGGAGTGAGCAGTTGACCTGGGAGGTGAAACATGGCCCAGAGTTGTGAGCAGTTGACCTGGGGAGGTGAAACATGCCCCAGTTGACCTGGTCAGGTGAAACATGGCCCAGTTGACCTGGGAAGGTGAGACATGGCCCAGTTGACCTGGGGAGGTGAAACATGGCCCAGGGTAGTGAGGAGTTGACCTGGGGAGGTGAAACATGGCCCAATTGACCTGAGAAGGTGAAACACGGCCCAGTTGACCTAAGGAGGTGAAATATGGCCCAGGGTAGTGAGCAGTTGACCTTGGGAGGTGAAACGCAGTCGGTAATCAGGGAAGGGTTTGGCCAGAAAGCATGGCAGGTTTGGTATATAAGTCCACTCTGTTGGACGCCAGGTGTTGCTGATGACAGTGACGATAATGTCAAAAGTAAGTAACAGAGATCATGCTGGGGTTAATGATATTGAAAATTATGATAATGATGACCGTAAGATCCGCATCGTCAACACCTGGTGTGAGGCCTACCTCCCTAACACAAGACATCAACAGTGATGTATGATTGATGGCAGTAAACCGGGAGGTATCATCATTATCACCAGCCGAAGATTGTTTAGTCTTGTGCTATGAACAATGATATGAGATAAATCACCGCTAAGTAAAAAGTTATCAAAACTGACACATGATGACTAATGAGCTTATTAGACGCACTACATCCGCTGACCGAAGTGTATAAACAATGGCCTAATGTACGCACGTACACTGACACTGGATCAGGAAGTGACAACACGCTTTACACTCTGGATCAGGAAGTGACAACACGTGTTACACTCTGGATCAGAAAGTGACAACACGTGTTATACTCTGGATCAGGAAGTGACAACATATGTTACACATCCAATCAGGATGTGGCAACACATAGTACACAGTGATCAACAAAGATGTAAGGCCAACTAACAATGGTTCAGGTGGCAAGACAAATCCTTTACCAAGACCCCTAGGGTTTAGAAGGATCACCAGGGTTTAGCAGAACTACCAGGGTTTAGCAGGACTACCAGGGTTTAGCAGAACTACCAGGGTTTAGCAGGACTACCAGGGTTTAGAAGGATCACCAAAGTTTACAGTGTGTTGCACAGTCACTCACTAACCCACTGTTATTATCACAAGGCTCATCATTAAGATTCATTATAAAACTCATTATAAGACTTGACAATGGTAACTACACGTGACAATATAACTATACAGTACCTAACCCTATATGTTCATGACAACTACACTTAACATTATGCCCATACCTGTACAACTAGATCTTTGATAATTACAACATACAGAAGAATGCACAGCTATGTGCCCAGTACAGGTATAACCAAGGATCACCAGACACGCAAAAAAGATAATCATTATACTCACGTTTGCCCATCCTCTCCCCGCCTGCAGCTACACCACACCACGACACCAAAGGCCTAACAAAGCAAAACAAATATATTATACTCTGGCCACTGGTCAGGAGTACACCTGGGTTATACTCTGGCCACTGGTCAGGGGTATACCTGGGTTATACTGTACTGTGAGATATTCAATATGAATTTAGGTTGATAGGCATTTCAAAGACGTTAAAGAATACGTACATGAGAAAGTTTGCTCAGAATGGTAGTATGTGTAACCAGTGTGGGGTCAGTTTGTTGTCAGTTTACTAAAGTGTTTACTGTCTAAAGAGGAATGACCCTTAGTTTCTTAAGTAGATGCCACAGTTCTCAAGCTGTCACAGTTCCCCAACTACCACTGTTTCCCATCTGCCACAGTTCTCAAGCTGTCACAGTTCCCCAGTTGCCACACATCTCAAGCTGTCACAGTTCCCCAGTTACCACAGTTCCCAACTACCTCAGTTCTAAAGTTGCCACAGTTTCCCAGCTGCCAGAGTTCCCAGCTGCTAGAGTTTCCAGCTGCCACAGTTCCCAGCTGCCACAGCTGTCCAGCTACCACAGTTCTCAAGCTGCCACAGTTCTCCAGTTGCCACAAATTCCAAACCGTCACAGTTCCCAACTACGACAGTTCTGATGCTGCAATAGTTCGTCAACTGCCATACTTCCCCAGCCGCCACAGTTCTCAAACTGCCACAATTCCCCAGCTACCACAGTTCTCCAGTTGCCAGAGTTTCTCAGCCGTCACAGTTCCCCAGCCGCCACAATTCTCAAGCTGCCACAGTTCTCAAGCTCCCTTATATCTCAAGCTGCCACAGTTACCCATCTGCCACAGTTATCCAACTGCCACGGCTCACCAGTTGGCAAAGCTCACTACCAACCACAGCTTGCTATTTTGGCACATATCCAAAGCTGTCTGAAGAATCACATTGCTCTGCGTAAGGAATGAATTTCCCGCCGTTTGATATCTAAAGATACTTGTAATGCTCTTAATGGAAGGTTTATTTTGCCTTATAAAGCTAAACTTGTACTTTCATTGTTTATAGTGGGACATTCTTCTTCTTTAAGAAAGAGCAGCTGTGACTTAAGCATGATGTTACCCTGGTAGGCGGGTGGTCTGCAGTGCTTCGTGAGTACGTGGGCTGCAGAACCTGGTGGGTGGGTGGACTGCAGAGCCTGGTGGGTGGGTGGGCTGCAGTGCGGGCGGTTAGTAAATGGTATGTGCAGCAGACATAGAACCTTTCAGAAGCCCGAAGTGACAATCACGGCTTCCGAAGTACTGAAGTCTCTAGGTGAAGGGGACAGAAGTGGTGTGTGTGTGTGTGAGAGGAGAGAGAGAGAGAGAGAGAGAGAGAGAGAGAGAGAGAGAGAGAGAGAGAGAGAGAGAGAGAATGATAATGATCATAAAGGCAAATTATCGTGGTCCATCACAAAGCGAGGTAAGTCATGCACAATAATGAGAGCGATAATACTTACATGAAGAAGAATAAGTTAATGGTTGTGAGCATGTTGGGGAACCTGAGTGAAGCAAATTGCAGTGAGTTACGTCAAGTGGGAGGACAGCTAGTAGAAGACCTCAATACGTGCTCATTCCACACTCACGTATATCACTCCTCCCTCTGGGAGTCCGTCCTCTGCAAAGATAAATTAAAAAGGGATAATTTCGACGTAATTGTCTTTCTGCGAGGCAGGAATTCAGTGATATATGCAAAGGAGCATTGATAATATGTGGTGCAAGTCTTGGTGGGGGAACGGATGGTTGTGGTGCAAATGTGGGGGTGGGGGACAGGGAGTTGTGGTGCAAGTGTTGGTGTGGGGGATGGATGGGTGTGACTTGTCGAGGAAGGTGAGGGCGTAGCATGCCCCACCCATCCCGGCCGACGTGGCCCTAGCCAGGTGTTGCCTCAAATTATCATACGGTCCAGTACGTTCTTACTGGCTGTTCACGTTATATGCCACTGTTGACCGTGCAGGAACCACCTTTCCCTACTACCTTCATATCTCCTGTACGCTTCAGAGTCAGTCGCCCTTTCGCCTGTTTCATATTGACTCTAACTGAATACAACTTGGACGAAAAAGTAAGGCAGGTCGGTGTTAGGTGGAACTCGCCTACGGCCGAGGCAAGATGCAGCTGTGATAAACAACATTCTGGAATCGTCTGAATCTCATGTCCTTAGGTTGCCTCACTCCAGAGCACCGTGTGGCCCCGCTGAATCGTCGTTACTGTGGTGCAGACGTCAGGGTTTTATGTGGCTATGGTCCCTCCTGTTGGTAGATCCAGCAGTAATGCTGGTCGGGGAAGGGTTCAGCAAGCCAATGACAGGTGTCATCGACCCACAGCCACACACACCCATCTAGAGGCCGGAGAAACTGGTGCAAAATCCCCGGAACCCTGGGATTTTGAGGGACCCAGAAGGGGAAATTTGAAATTCACAATCATTAAGAAAGTGACCAAACAACAGAAAATATAAGTAGTAAACATATCCTGGAGATATGATTTTTTGCAGTCTTTCCCTCACATCGGCCCTTTTCCAGCACCTTCTCCGGCACGACCTCCGGAGGCCACAATATATTCATCCTTCCCCAGAGCCTGTATCAGCTCTCGGGGCCGCTCAAGAATAACACTTTGGTTCTCATGCTGAAGTTTCTCCTTGAGTTAGAACACAAAACCTGGCCGGTATCCAGGACTCGTTAGCGAGCCTAACTCAGGGAAATCGTCGTGTTGTTTTCTGGTTTTAAATGTTTTAGATAGTAAATTTGACGATCAATTCATGCGGAGACTGGAACATAGCGTCAATGTATTCTTGTCTAAGTTAATGAGAGTCTTAAAACGAGACCACAGACGAGGACCATACCTTCCTACTAACCTGCCGCCCTTACAGACCAAGGTGGCATGTCAGGTACCCCAGTGACTATTGGTTGGTTATATTAATTGGTTATTCATCGCTATTGTGTTTATCTCTGTTTTTAGGGACTTTTGCTTCTTTGTTTCCAAGAGATTTCAGAAAACGATTGAAAGTTTCGATCCACTTGCTTGTTGCGTCTTCAGGTAGAGGTCATTCTTATCATACTAGATTATCTTCATATACACCCGGCAGCTCCACTCATCATGCTCTTGTGCCTCCCCGTCTTTCTACCTTGGTAGATACAAGGCAGCAGACAACAACAAATGAGGTCCTGTCACTGCCAATAGTGTTCACTAGGGTAGGAAAGAACACAAAAGTATTTGATATGTTAATACCCATATAGATCACTAACCTTATCTCTTCATTAGTTTGTTTGTAAGAATATGAATGTGAGGTCTGGGGCTTAACGTTATGTTGGCGGTAATAACGGCGCTCATGTCCAGCACCTGCTGCCCAGAGCCTGCGGTGTACCGGCCAACCTTAAAGATGAGACTAGACAACTGGGAAGACTGTTGCTCAAGATGAGACATGAGCCTATGTCTCTATGTCAATGTGTTCATCCTTACGTCGACATCTTTCTTTACATGTACTGATCCATTGGCCTAACTACCCAGTAATAAGGCTCTGGCATGTAAATACTTTGATGTCCGGACAAAATCCTATCCTATGTCAGGAGGACATTTGCCCTTACTAGAGGCGACTGGCCTTGCCGCGCCTCCTACACACACTGCTCCCTCGCCCGCATTCAACATGGTTCCCTGCGATTCTTATCTGATTCGTTTATTGTTTTTTCTCTTGAGTTTTGTTATGATATGGTAAGATCTTTAGAAATGATAATGATACAGTAATGTAACTAGTGGATCGCACTATAGATATTAATGGCTATAGTTTAATCATCGTTACTTCTCGCGGGTTTGAAGGATGGATTGTAGCTGTAGCCAGATGGTAGACTTGACTTCTATTGCTCACTCACAAGTATTCACGGGACTCCGCCTTGCGGGAACACTGAATATCAATCCATATTGAAAAACAGCAGGTAAGCCCGCCCCTGGAATGTGTCCAAGTGTGCTGTCACCTTAGATTGCAAAAACTTGTTTAGTTGGCAATAACTTAGAATCTGATTCCAACGAGTCGATTATCACTTCTCGCCTCTCCCTGCTAAAGAAACAAGTAAAGACTAGACAAGTCGAGGCCGAACCCGTTGTTCAAGTAGCCTCTGGCTCCAGCTCAGCCAACGTTTCTTAAGGAAACGAATCAGTTTAACTTCTTACGAATCTTTTTGCTTAATTCGACTCAAGCCATGTGTACTGCCTCTGTCTTTTAGATGTTACAGTTATTTGCAGACACCAACCTTGGATACTTACATCTAAAAACGATCTCCCTATCATTACAACGGGGCAGCGACCCACACACTGACGACCACTCACAACAGCGGCTTCCAGAGGTTTTCGTGTCTGCCTGAATGTAGAGACAACGCCAACATAATCTGGAAGTTCTTGAAGACACGTGAGCTGAGTTTTCTACTCAGGTGGTCTCAAGGGACATGAATTGGACAGATTACTCACGTCATAAAGTCCAAGTTCTGGTTTACCTTTCTTTATGTTGGCTGGGATGACAAGAGCAACAGAGGCTCTAATCAAGGCCATCTCATTAACGCAATATATACCTCTTCTCTGATGATACAGCGCTGGTGGCTGATTCGTGTGAGAAACTGCAGAAGCTGGTGACTGAGTTTGGTAAAGTGTGTGAAACAAGAAAGCTGAGAGTAGATGTGAATAAGAGCAAGGTTATTAGGTACAGTAGAGTTGAGGGTCAAGTCAATTTGGAGATAAGGTTGAACGGAGTAAAACTAGAGGAAGTGAAGTGTTTTAGATATCTGGGAGTGGATTTGGCACCGGATGGAACCATGGAAGCGGAAGTGAATCATAGGGTGGGGGAGGGGGCGAAAGTTCTGGGAGCGTTGAAGAATGTGTGGAAGTCGAGAACATTATCTCGGAAAGCAAAAATGGCTATGTTTGAAGGAATAGTGGTTCCAACAATGTTGCATGGTTGCGAGGCGTGAGCTATGGATAGAGTTGTGCGCAGCAGGGTGGATGTGCTGGAAATGAGATTTTTGAGGACAATGTGTGGTGTGAGGTGGTTTGATCGAGTAAGTAATGCAAGGGTAAGAGAGATGTGTGGAAATAAAAAGAGCGTGGTTGAGAGAGCAGAAGAGGTTTTTTTGAAATGGTTTGGGCACATGGAGAGAATGAGTGAGGAAAGATTGACCAAGAGGATATATGTGTCGGAGGTGGAGGGAACGAGGAGAAGTGGGAGACCAAATTGGAGGTGGAAGGATGGAGTGAAAAAGATTTTGAGTGATCGGGGCCTGAACATGCAGGAGGGTGAAAGGCGGGCAAGGAATAGAGTGAATTGGATCGATGTGGTATACCGCGGTTGACGTGCTGTCAGTGGATTGAATCAGGGCATGTGAAGCGTCTGGGGTAAACCATGAAAAGCTGTGTGGGGCCTGGATGTGGAAAGGGGTCTGTGGTTTCGAGCATTATTGCATGACAGCTAGAGACTGAGTGTGAACGAATGAGGCCTTTGTTGTCTTTTCCTAGCACTACCCCACACACATGAGGGGGGAGGGGGATGGTATACCATGTGTGGTGAGGTGGCGATGGGAATGAATAAAGGCAGACAGTGTGAATTATGTGCATGGGTATATATGTATGTGTCTGCGTGTGTATATATATGTGTACATTGTGATGTATAGGTATGTATATTTGCGTGTGTGGACGTGTGTGTATATACATGTGTATGGGGGTGGGTTGGGCCATTTCCTTCGTCTGTTTCCTTGCGCTACCTCGCAAACGCGGGAGACAGCGACAAAGCAAAATAAAATAAATAAATAATAAATATATATATATATATATATATATATATATATATATATATATATATATATATATATATATATTTATATATATATATATATATATATATATATATATATATATATATATATATATATATATATATATATATATATATATATGTGTGAGAAATACCTAGAAAAGCAAATGGATTTGTATGTAGCATTTATGGATCTGGAGAAGGCATATGATAGAGTTGATAGAGATGCTCTGTGGAAGGTATTAAGAATACATGGTGTGGAAGGCAAGTTGTTAGAAGCAATGAAAAGTTTTTATCGAGGATGTAAAGCATGTGAACGTGTAGGAAAAGAGGAAAGTGATTGGTTCTCAGTGAATGTAGGTTTGCGGCAGGGTGTGTGTGATGTCTCCATGGTTGTTTAATTTGTTTATGGATGGGGTTGTTAGGGAGGTGAATGCAAGAGTTTTGGAAAGAGGGGCAAGTATGCAGTCTGTTGGGGATGAGAGAGCTTGGGAAGTGAGTCAGTTGTTGTTCGCTGATGATACAGCGCTGGTGGCTGATTCATGTGAGAAACTGCAGAAGCTGGTGACTGAGTTTGGTAAAGTGTGTGAAAGAAGAAAGTTAAGAGTAAATGTGAATAAGAGCAAAGTTATTAGGTACAGTAGGGTTGAGGGTCAAGTCAATTGGGAGGTAAGTTTGAATGGAGAAAAACTGGAGGAAGTAAAGTGTTTTAGATATCTGGGAGTGGATCTAGCAGCGGATGGAACCATGGAAGCGGAAGTGAATCATAGGGTTGGGGAGGGAGCGAAAATCCTGGGAACCTTGAAAAATGTGTGGAAGTCGAGAATATTATCTCCAAAAGCAAAAATGGCTATGTTTGAAGGAATAGTGGTTCCAACAACGTTGTATGGTTGCGAGGCGTGGGCTATGGATAGAATAGTGCGCAGGAGGGTGGATGTGCTGGAATTGAGATGTTTGAGGACAGTATGTGGTGTGAGGTGGTTTGATCGAGTAAGTAATGTAAGGGTAAGAGAGATGTGTGGAAATAAGAAGAGCGTGGTTGAGAGAGCAGAGGAGGGTGTTTTGAAATGGTTTGGGCACATGGAGAGAATGAGTGAGGAAAGATTGACCATGAGGAAATATGCGTCGGAGGTGGAGGGAACGAGGAGAAGTGGGAGACCAAATTGGAGGTGGAAAGATGGAGTGAAAAAGATTTTGAGTGATCGGGGCCTGAACATGCAGGAGGGTGAAAGGCGGGCAAGGAATAGAGTGAATTGGATCGATGTGGTATGCCGGGGTCGACGTGCTGTCAGTGGATTGAACCAGGGTATGTGAAGCGTCTGGGGTAAACCATGGAAAGTTCTGTGGGGCCTAGATGTGGAAAGGGAGCTGTGGTTTAGGGCATTATTGCATGACAGCTAGAGACTGAGTGTGAACGAATGGGGCCTTCGTTGTCTTTTCCTAGCGCTACCTCACACACATGAGGGGGGAGGGGGATGTTATTCCATGTGTGGCGAGGTGGCGATGGGAATGAATAAAGGCAGACAGTGGGAATTGTGTGCATGTGTATATATGTATATGTCTGTGTGTGTATATATATGTGTACATTGAGATGTATGGGTATGTATATTTGCGTGTGGGGACGTGTATGTATATACATGTGTATGGGGGTGGGTTGGGCCATTTCTTTCGTCTGTTTCCTTGCGCTACCTCGCAAACGCGGGAGACAGCGACAAAGCAAAATAAATATATAAAATTTATATATATATATATATATATATATATATATATATATATATATATATATATATATATATATAAGAGCAAGGGAAGGAGTAGCAATACTCCTGAAACAGGAGTTGTGGGAGTATGTGATAGAATGTAAGAAAGTAAATTCTCGATTAATATGGGTAAAATTGAAAGTTGATGGAGAGAGGTGGGTGATTATTGGTGCATATGCACCTGGGCATGAGAAGAAAGATCATGAGAGGCAAGTGTTTTGGGAGCAGCTGAATGAGTGTGTTAGCGGTTTTGATGCACGAGACCGGGTTATAGTGATGGGTGATTTGAATACAAAGGTGAGTAATGTGGCAGTTGAGGGAATAATTGGTATGCATGGGGTGTTCAGTGTTGTAAATGGAAATGGTGAAGAGCTTGTAGATTTATGTGCTGAAAAAGGACTGATGATTGGGAATACCTGGTTTAAAAAGCGAGATATACATAAGTATACTTATGTAAGTAGGAGAGATGGCCAGAGAGCGTTATTGGATTACGTGTTAATTGACAGGCGTGCGAAAGAGAGACTTTTGGATGTTAATGTGCTGAGAGGTGCAACTGGAGGGATGTCTGATCATTATCTTGTGGAGGCTAAGGTGAAGATTAGTATGGGTTTTCAGAAAAGAGGAGTGAATGTTGGGGTGAAGAAGGTGGTGAGAGTAAGTGAGCTTGGGAAGGAGACCTGTGTGGGGAAGTACCAGGAGAGACTGTGTACAGAATGGAAAAAGGTGAGAACAATGGAAGTAAGGGGAGTGGGGGAGGAATGGGATTATATTTAGGGAATCAGTGATGGATTGCGCAAAAGATGCTTGTGGCATGAGAAGAGTGGGAGGTGGGCTGTTTAGAAAGGGTAGTGAGTGGTGGGATGAAGAAGTAAGAGTATTAGTGAAAGAGAAGAGAGAGGCATTTGGACGATTTTTGCAGGGAAAAAATGCAATTGAGTGGGAGAAGTATAAAAGAAAGAGACAGGAGGTCAAGAGAAAGGTGCAAGAGGTGAAAAAAAGGGCAAATGAGAGTTGGGGTGAGAGACTATCAGTAAATTTTAGGGAGAATAAAAAGATGTTCTGGAAGGAGGTAAATAGGGTGCGTAAGACAAGGGAGCAAATGGGAACTTCAGTGAAGGGCGTAAATGGGGAGGTGATAACAAGTAGCGGTGATGTGAGAAGGAGATGGAATGAGTATTTTGAAGGTTTGTTGAATGTGTCTGATGACAGAGTGGCAGATATAGGGTGTTTTGGTCGAGGTGGTGTGCAAAGTGAGAGGGTTAGGGAAAATGATTTGGTAAACAGAGAAGAGGTAGTAAAAGCTTTGCGGAAGATGAAAGCCGGCAAGGCAGCAGGTTTGGATGGTATTGCAGTGGAATTTATTAAAAAAGGGGGTGACTGTATTGTTGACTGGTTGGTAAGGTTATTTAATGTATGTATGACTCATGGTGAGGTGCCTGAGGATTGGCGGAATGCGTGCATAGTGCCATTGTTCAAAGGCAAAGGGGATAAGAGTGAGTGCTCAAATTACAGAGGTATAAGTTTGTTGAGTATTCCTGGTAAATTATATGGGAGGGTATTGATTGAGAGGGTGAAGGCATGTACAGAGCATCAGATTGGGGAAGAGCAGTGCGGTTTCAGAAGTGGTAGAGGATGTGTGGATCAGGAGTTTGCTTGAAGAATGTATGTGAGAAATACTTAGAAAAGCAAATGGATTTGTATGTAGCATTTATGGATCTGGAGAAGGCATATGATAGAGTTGATAGAGATGCTCTGTGGAAGGTATTAAGAATATATGGTGTGGGAGGCAAGTTGTTAGAAGCAGTGAAAAGTTTTTATCGAGGATGTAAGGCATGTGTACGTGTAGGAAGAGAGGAAAGTGATTGGTTCTCAGTGAATGTAGGTTTGCGGCAGGGGTGTGTGATGTCTCCATGGTTGTTTAATTTGTTTATGGATGGGGTTGTTAGGGAGGTAAATGCAAGAGTCCTGGAAAGAGGGGCAAGTATGAAGTCTGTTGGGGATGAGAGAGCTTGGGAAGTGAGTCAGTTGTTGTTCGCTGATGATACAGCGCTGGTGGCTGATTCATGTGAGAAACTGCAGAAGCTGGTGACTGAGTTTGGTAAAGTGTGTGGAAGAAGAAAGTTAAGAGTAAATGTGAATAAGAGCAAGGTTGTTAGGTACAGTAGGGGTGAGGGTCAAGTCAATTGGGAGGTGAGTTTGAATGGAGAAAAACTGGAGGAAGTGAAGTGTTTTAGATATCTGGGAGTGGATCTGTCAGCGGATGGAACCATGGAAGCGGAAGTGGATCATAGGGTGGGGGAGGGGGCGAAAATTTTGGGAGCCTTGAAAAATGTGTGGAAGTCGAGAACATTATCTCGGAAAGCAAAAATGGGTATGTTTGAAGGAATAGTGGTTCCAACAACGTTGTATGGTTGCGAGGCGTGGGCTATGGATAGAGATGTGCGCAGGAGGATGGATGTGCTGGAAATGAGATGTTTGAGGAAAATGTGTGGTGTGAGGTGGTTTGATCGAGTAAGTAACGTAAGGGTAAGAGAGATGTGTGGAAATAAAAAGAGCGTGGTTGAGAGAGCAGAAGAGGGTGCTTTGAAATGGTTTGGGCACATGGAGAGAATGAGTGAGGAAAGATTGACCAAGAGGATATATGTGTCGGAGGTGGAGGGAACGAGGAGAAGAGGGAGACCAAATTGGAGGTGGAAAGATGGAGTGAAAAAGATTTTGTGTGATCGGGGCCTGAACCTGCAGGAGGGTGAAAGGAGGGCAAGGAATAGAGTGAATTGGAGCGATGTGGTACACAGGGGTTGACGTGCTGTCAGTGGATTGAATCAAGGCATGTGAAGCGTCTGGGGTAAACCATGGAAAGCTGTGTAGGTATGTATATTTGCGTGTGTGGACGTGTGTATGTACGTGTGTATGGGGGGGGGGGGGGTTGGGCCATTTCTTTCGTCTGTTTCCTTGCGCTACCTCGCAAACGCGGGAGACAGCGACAAACTATAAAAAAAAAAAAAGATATATATATATATATATATATATATATATATATATATATATATATATGTATATATATTTATATCTATCCTCGTCTAAGCCATGTTCCCATTTTATCGACCAGTTTTTAGGAGTGGATAAACAGCTGTTTTGCTTCAAATCCACGACTGACAATATTTGCACCTGCTCAGTTATACGGAAAGCTTACATGTCATCCTCCTAAAAAAGATGTGTATGTCTTTTTCGTCCTAACACATTAATCCTCAAGTTAACAACTGTGTATACATTTCCCAACAACTTCAATCACCTTTATTTTGACGTTATAAACAAATGTTACGCTTCCGAAACACTGACTGCATTACATATTCACACACTCTTATACTTTGGTAAAAGCTTTTGTACATTTCCCCAGCGAGTACATCCGCACATCTTCCCTTCAAATAAGAAATGTATGTTAACTTGCCCCATTAACGACGACTGTGTGTATACTATCCCTCGGCAGCAACCTGCCTCGTCTAGCAAGGTAGGTTGACATTCTTTGGGTAAAGTTGTTGGTAGGGAGCTGGGGTAAGTGACCCTCGGGGCCGCTCCTGACACCCGTGCTTGCACTTGCAATCACTGGTGCATGAAGGGTTGTACGTACGTATGAGGGCCTGGAAATGTTTTTAATTCCCGTTGCCAAGAACATGGGTGCTTATTAACAATAATATTTGTGTCATCTTGATACTCTACCTCGCCTTGTGATATATGATTACACATCTTGTATAACTCTAGCATGTTAACCGTCTACATGCGTGAGAGCTCGTGTTTTGGGTTGGTATTCTTTACTTTTGTCTCGTAGAAAGTGAAAGATTCTTAAACTATATTCATAGTAGTTTCACTACTTAATGCTCTATGCTTCTGATAGAAATGTCTTTTTGGATTTGTAAATTGTCTTACATATTTACAGTAGACTCGTGGCTAGATTTCCACGAAATCTTTCGTTACTGTAAATTTAAGACAAACGTTAAAAGCAAAAGTTTTCATTCATTTTTTTTCACTTTTAGTTTCTTCGAGCCTGAGAACTAGCGGGTCCAGGCAGGACCAATTCCCGACCAGAAAGGGGGGGGAGGGGAGGGGGGGAGGGACCGTGTGGGTGCTGACGTGGTGTATATTCGAGGGTTCATCACTTGATGAATACGTCATGACATTCCACAATATGATTCGTCCAATATGTCAATATATGATATAAAATGATTCGTCCAATACGTTATGACATTCCACAATATGATTCGTCCAGTATGTCAATATATGATACAAAATGATTCGTCCAATACCTCATGATATTCCTCAATATGATTCGTCCAATATGTCAATATATCTACAAAATGATTCGTCCAATACGTCATGACATGCCACAATATGATTCGTCCAGTATGTTAATACATGCTACAGTAAGATTCGTCCAGTGTCAGTATATGCTGCACATAGTATGACAGACCAGTCACCACCCGACAGTGGATGATGCTTTTCAGCCTGTGTAACTCGGTGAACGTAAACTTACGAAAGATTGAATTACCATTAATGTTGAACACCCACTGCCAGTGGCCAAGGGTGTGCACTGAATACACTTGGGATGCGTCGAAACACATTGTTCTCTCTCTTATTCATTGTTACATGGTGGATGTTTTTCACAAGCCTGGAGTGTGGCGGGATAGGTCTTTCATCATCAACCAACATCACTTACCCTTGCCAGTCATCGTATGACTTGTTTTCATTCTTGTGTAATGTTTGACGCCGACCTTCCTTCATCACACTATAATATTAATCATTTCAACAGTTATCCAACGGAACATAAAGTTATATCAGATGATGCTGACATAGTGAAGGGTTTTGTTGAAATATTTCTCATTTGATAACCGCGAGAGAATTACAAGATGGTCGACCTGTGGAGCCGCTGGGCCAAGTGTAAACACAAGGTGAAGGACACCAGTGTGAGGTGGACTGAAGGTCACCGCTGCAGCCACGTCCTGTACTGTGTTATACAGCCAATAAACATGTACACCAGAACCACGTCCTGTTCTATATCATACAACTCGTGAACAAAAGTACCAGCGTCCTAGAATTACACCTGAAGAGATTCTTCAGTTAGTTCCGTCCAACGGCAGGTGTAACAAGTAAATATATTAATGTATAATGAAATGTTCATGAGAATTGCACTTAACAGACGACCTGATGCCTTAAGGCGAGGATATCTGCTGAGATTCAAAATTGTACTAGAAACAAGCTGATAAAGCAGAAGAGACCTTACCACCCACTTCTCCCTCCGGCTCAACTGCCGACAGAAAAGTTAAGAAACGACCTGCAGTGTGGAGAATAAATCCGTACTTGGTGAGCACATGCTCATCTCTGGCAATCTGGATGCAAGAAAGCTTTATATATGGGCTTCTATTGCTGCTAATGCTTTACTCGTTTTGAAATAAACTTACGATACATGATTTTGATTTTTAGCTGATGGGGTGTAGGGCTAGAACTAAGCCAGGGAATGTGTGAGTTTCATGTAAATATCAGTTAAAAGCAGTCATGAAAACCTTGTGATATACAAAAATCAGGACCAAATTTACACAAATATGCCAAACGGAATATCACTTTTCTTCCATCAGCAACAGTGGACCTTGATATAAATCAAGCAAAAAGCAGTGATGAACGTTGAACAACATCAGTAAGATGATGTAGAACGAAAAAACATAAATTCTTATTTATGTGTTCCATGACGCCAATCACGACGGCTGATAACAGTGTATGTTCATACACAGCCAAGATCTGGATCTCTGGCAGGAAATACACCTTCTTTAGTAAATTCTCAACACTTCAATACTGGTTGTGTTGTAGATATCAAAATTCAGGTATTCTGTCCACAATGCATTAAAGCACATACCTCATCTGCTGGCTGCACTACCACAATGCGTCCATACAGTACACCATCAACTATTGAGAAATGAAAAGATAAACAGAGAACCGCGTCCGTAATTCGTCCGTCCAGCCTCCGGAGACCAGGTCCGTCATTATGGAGAACTGTATGTAATCAGTCAGTTCGTGGGTCAACAGATTAATAATTCAGCAAATGTGTAATTATGAAAATTCTCGATGTCTGCAGTGATAAATCTGTAGAATGTTCTCCGTCTAAATGGTGTAACATTCGTGAATACACACACACACACACACACACACACACACACACACACACACACACACACACACTCACAAAATAAATTAAATCCGCTAAAATCATTTTTTAGGTCATTGGTGCAAAAATACATCGTCAGATATCAGAATATACGTGAAAGCTACTGATGTTAAGGTGGATAAGAGGTGTAGCCAGCCAACGCTACACTACCATGTCGAACTATTGCTTGGTCCAGAGGTGGAAACAAAGTGAAAAGTATTTTTAACACTACTAGAGTTGCGTTGGGAAGAGATGATTATATTTGGTTAACTTGACTTTGGATAACATTTCTTCTGATGTGTTATCGTGTCTGTGGCTGGTTGGATGGCCAGTTAAAGACGGGTGGTAAGACCAACTGAATCACCATTTCGGTTCGTCCTTCATAATGTCCTTCCTCGTTCTGGGGAAAGTCATGCGCACCCTTCAGCATCCCGCCATCTGAACACAGGGAATTACGTAAGGTGACGTATGACAAGTGTCGTGTGTAGCACACTTCGTTACCTAAACCCAATACTTTGAGTGGCATTGGTGGCAGTGGAGTGTGTGTGGAGATAAATGGTGTACTTGGTGGTGAATGGTGTACGTAGCGGTACGTGTGGTTGACGCTGGCTGGATGGTGTTAATGGTGTAGATTAACGTTTGGTGTTGTAAGCGAGCCACCACATGCAGACTCGTGCAGGCACACAACATTTGGGGTTCTAGCTAAACAGTTCTGCTTCCCTCTGGACGAGCACATGTATGGTGTCGTCAGTGTGGTGGTGTGCTGTCCTAGCGGAGCGTGTTTGTGTTGTAGGAGGAGAGAAAAAGATGTGCAGAGGGAGGGAAGAGAACAAGATGTGGGAAGGCAAGAAGAGAGGCCTTGATGTAGGATGGGAAGGGGAGAGGATAGGAAGTAAGTAGGAAGGGACAGGGTGTAAAAAGGGACGGGAAGAGGACGACGCAGGAAGGGACAATGTATAAGAAGTTACGAGGAGAGGACTGTTTGTAGGAATGGAAGTGGGAAAGGCAGCAGTGGGGATGCTAGCCCACGGACCGGTCCCAGGTCAGTCACCTCGGTCCCCTCCCTATACCTCTGGGAGCTCATGGATCCCCCGTCTGGCCCTGCCCTGCCCTGATGGCGTGCTTCTGTTGGACCACATCCACAACCTTGCGGATGACGGAGGGTGGGTCACAGGTACGCCTGACGGATGATGCGAGGAATCACAACCGGCCTGACGGGTGGATGGTGGCAAGATGGTCGGTGTCAGGGTCAAGGACGCAGCGACGCCTCCCTCGCTGTACCGTCACTAGAACTCAGCGTTGGGATCTCCTACCTCAGTCCCAGCCCCACAACCCGGCCATTGCCACCACCACCGCCAATATGCTACTCTTACCCTCCCATCGTCAAGTGAAACTTGCACTTCTTAACTCTCTACATACTCCTGCCATAGTCCACAGCTAAAAACTTAAGCTCCATCACTGTCTCGATCATTATCTTCCCGCCACCACTACCAATACTTCTGCCCTTCCATCCATCACCAAGCTTCATTTCAGCTCTCTTGGTTCCCCAGTACAACACTCGCTTTCTTTTACCATTATCTTGCCCTCCACTGACATTTGCCCTTCCATCATCAATCTCCCTGTCTTTCTCTTCCCCTCCCTCTCAACGCTCTCTCGTGTAACGCTACCCTTTCCACCAGTAACACTCGCCCCTCCCCTATAACGCTTGTCACAACCAGCATGTCGCTCTCGCCAGGCAGCGTAGAATATTGTTCATTCAGCGCTTTGTATATACATGAATGTAAGACAGGATGCTAAAGACGAGGCTTACGGTAAGGAACTGAATATAATGAAATAGTGTTCTGGTGTACTCCATGACCTGAGACGACCTAAAGAGACTTTCCCTGTCCTGTGAAGAACTGAAGTTACTTCCCCTATGCTTAGACGACCCGATGTGACCGCTCATCACCTGAAACGACCTAACGTTATTTCCCTAATCTGTGACAAGCTGAATCTGGCAGCGTAACTGTTGTCAGATCAGGATGTGTTTGTACCAAGTGTAGCTTTATCTGTAGCAGTGAATACAAAATAAGCGGGGCCAACAAGCAAACTGTATATTGGGTTGATCCTAAGATGTGAGCTAGGCTGGGTATGGGGGCTGACTACAGCAGATGCTACCAGCGTGACGAGCGTTGCGCGGGTCTGCCACGTCTAACTCTGGAAAACAGATTCATGTATCCGTCCCTCAGGCGGCCAACTACTTCTTGGTCGAGGTCAGCTTCTGCCGGGAAGCAACACCTCACCTGCCGACCATGTGGCCCATTAGTAACCTCTCATGTGGTTCGTTAAACTTATACCAGTTACAAGTGTGTTACATATTCGCTCACTTCTGCTACCTTTGTACTCCAACAAACCTTCCCGTATCAAAACTCACAAATACAACGCGTGGTCTTGGGTTCATCCATGCACTTACCCACAAAAAAAAAAGTTTCTTCCGGCGGTCATCGGCTTTGGGTCGGGCCAAGCAGCCTATGTAGACGCGATCTGGTGAGCGATAACACGAAGCCTCACTTGCCTCGTCTGGCTGGACGACTAGGCTAACCTAACCCCGATCCCAGTACCACTCACCTTGGCTGTAAACCCGTGCTATATATATGTACATATATATATATATATATATATATATATATATATATATATATGTATATATATATATATATATATATATATATATATATATATATATATATACATATATATATATCCCTGGGGATACGGGAGAAAGAATACTTCCCACGTATTCCCTGCGTGTCGTAGAAGGCGACTAAAAGGGGGCTGGACATACCCCCTTCCAGTTTTTACTTCTCTAAAAGAAAGAACCGAGAAGGGGGCCAAGTGAGGATTTTTCCTCTGGTGCTCAGTCATCTGTTCTTGACGTTACCTCGCTAACGTGGGAGATGGCGAATATATATATATGAAAAACGTCAGATTGGGGAAGAGTAGTAGGGTTTCAGAAGAGGTAGAGGATGTGTGGTTTCATAAGTGGTAGAGGATATGTGGATCAGGTGTTTGCTTTGAAGAATGTGTGGGATATGCTTAGAAAAACAGATGGACTTGTATGTAGCATTTATGGATCTGGAGAAAGCATATGCTAGGGTAGATAAAGATGCTTTGTGGAAGGACTTAAGAGTATATGGTGTGAGAAGTAAGTTGCTAGAAGCAGTGAAAAGTTTTTACCAAGGATATAAGGTATGTGTTCGAGTAGGAAGAGAGGAGAGTGATTGGTTTCCAGTGAATGTCGGATTGCAGCAGGGGTGTGTTGTCCCCATGGTCGTTTAATTTGTTTATTGATGGGGTGGTTAGGGAGGTAAATGCAAGTGATTTGGAGAGAGGGGCAAGTATGCAGTCTGTTCGCCGATGATACAGCTTTAGGGGCAGCTTTGAGGGAGAAACTGCACACACACACACACGCATATATATATATATATATATTACTCATAATTACTTCAAGACAGATGTCTGTGAAAGAGCCTTGGCGTTACCTAAGACCTCTTTCTTACGGTCTTTGCACCCTAATGTTGCGCTAATTACAGTAGCAGGGAAACGTAGACTTCTTCGGAGTGAGATGATTCTTTAACAAGATCGTATTTCCAGTGATACAACCTAGCCAAAGTAACACTCTCTCTCTCTCTCTCTCTCTCTCTCTCTCTCTCTCTCTCTCTCTCTCTCTCTCTCTCTCTCTCTCTGTATGTATATATATATATATATATATATATATATATATATATATATATATATATATATATATATATATATATATATAAAGTGCAGTCACATTTTTCAGATCACTTATGATATAACTTACGTCTATGAAAATTCTTAAAGTTTAATATGTGGGTTTATGAAGCCTAACACAATTCAAACCTGGCCATCGTCCACATTATCACTTAGGTTACCGAAATGGGGACGTACGATTGCAAAGGTTGTATGTAGCCAGCCAAGGACAGGGACGAGCAGCGACCAATAGCACTGAAGCACCTGGGCAAGAGTGGGTAACCCGTGCGCGTCGACACCCCACAGCTCACTGACCAACAGGACAGCCCGGCCTCACCACCAACTCTCCTGCAACCGGTAACCTGATGTTGGACACCGACATTATCCTCCACGGAGGTATGTGGAACCGGGGCTAGGCTAATGTAGGTTGAGTCGTCCAGTGCTAGGGCTGCGGGCTTCACTCAACGCGGAGGCGTAAGAATGAAAGCCAGTGGGACGGCACTTGTGCTGAAAGGACATTTGACAATGGCTTTAAGGTCAAATAAATATGATAAAGGTGTAACGTTAATTCTGTTAATATGGATAGGTTAGGTTAGGTTAGGTTAGGTTTGTTAGTTTAGGGTAGGTTAGGGTAGGGTTTTTTTAGTTTAAGTTATGTTAGGTTTGTTGATTTGTTGCTTTAGGCTCGAAAATGATGGGAGGCTAACGTTGCGATATCGAACATTTAAAGTTCTGAATAGTTTAAGTTAGATTTGTTTACTTTAGGCTACGTTAAGTTAACCAAAATACTCGATTCTTTAAAGTCATGTCCCGTACAGTCATAGTCTTCTTATAATGAAATACAGCGAAACGTGATATTTTTGATAAATTAACGATTACTGAACTTTAGATATTAACTCCGTTTCCCATTGATCTTTAAACGAAATCTATCATTAACGATGATAGTGAACAAGGAATATTACTCCTCCCTTTAAAACAAAAAGAAAAAAAATCCCTAAAAGAAACTTTCTGGAACATTAAACACGATCGACCTGGACGACCAATCTTGGGACTAGATGGCAAAAGCAAACGTCCGCCTGAGAGATGAAATTAGGAATCCCCACGAGAACTTGGCTGATGATCACCGACTGGCAGGTTCGCCATCACCTTCTGATTAACATGTCCTTCAGACGAAATCACTCGGGGTTGTGTCAGGCAGTATCAGTTAGTACGACGACAGTTGGAGTCGATTTCTTGATCCCTCATGAAAACTCCTTGCTGATAAATGCAACAGATATTAACTGGGGCTCTTGATGTGATTAAACTTCTAGGCTGATGTTATACGTAATTGAACTGGATTCCAGAAATGCCTGGTTAGAAATCCTGAAAGCGAGAGATTTTAGCAGAATGAACCATGCAATCGTCTTTTGCCAAATTCAGGGATTTTTTCAGTACAAAACAAAATTCCAGGAGAGATGACCCAGATCTGCCCTTCTATATTATGTCTCACAGAGGACCTATTGATGTATATCTACACAAGAGTCGAGACGCGCATGACTCGGGTACAAATCACCAAGAACTAATGGTGGTTTAAGAGGCCGCCGTCCCGTACGTCAACATCCGGACGCTGCCTCAGACTTGACAACTTATATTTGTAAATGTCGCCAGTCACTCAGAGTACGGCTTTCATCTTCGGCAAAGCTTTCACTCCCTCTTCTCTGTTTACCAAACCATTCTCCCTAACCCTCTCACTTCGCACGCCACCTCGACCAAAACACCCTATATCTGCCACTCTATCATCAAATACATTCAACAAACCTTCAAAACACTCTCTCCGTCTCCTCACTTCACCTCTACTTGTTATTACCTCCCCATTAGCCCCCTTCACCGATGTTCCCATTTGTTCTCTTGTTTTACGCACTTTATTTACCTCGTTCCAAAACATTTTTTTTATCCTCCCTAACATTTAACGAAGCTCTCTCACCCCAACTCTCATTGCCCTCTTTTTCACCTCTTGCACCTTTCCTTTGACCTTCTTTATCTTTCTTTTATACATCTCCCAGTCATTTGCACTATTTCCCTGCAAAAATCGTCCAAATGCTTCTCTCTTCCCTTTCGCTAACAATCTTACTTCATCCCACCACTCGCTACCCTTTCTAATCTGCTCACCTCCTACCTTTCTCATGCCACGGGCATCTTTTGCGCAAGCCATCACTGCTTCCCTTAATACATCCCATTCCTTCCCACTCCCCTTACGTCATTTGCTCTTACCTTTTTCCATTCTGCACTCAGTCTCTCCTGATATTTCCTCACACAAGTCACCTTTCCAAGCTCACTTACTCTCACCTCTCTCTTCACCCCAACTTTCTCTGTTCTTTTCTGAAAACCTCTACAAATCTTCACCTTCGCCTCCACAAGATAATGATCAGACATCCCTCCAGTTGCACCTCTCAGCACATTAACACCCACAAGTCTCTCTTTCACGTGCCTATCAATTAACATGTAATCCAATAACGCTCTCTGGCCATCTCTCCTACTTACATACGTATACTTATGTCTATCTCTCTTTTTAAACCAGGTATTCCCAATCACCGGTCCTTTTTCAGCACACAAATCTACAAGCTCTTCACCATTTCATCTATAACACTGAACACCCCATGTACACCAATTATACCCTCAACTGCCACTTTACTCACCTTTCCATTCAAATCACCCATCATTATAACCCGGTCTCGTGCATCAAAGCTGCTAACTCTCACTCAGCTGCTCCCAAAACACTTGCCTCTCATGATCTTTCCTCTCATGATCAGGTGCATAGGCACCAATAATCACCCATCTCTCTCCATCCACTTTCAGTTTTACCCATATCAATTTAGAGTTTACTTTCTTGCATTCTATCACATATTCCCACAACTCCTGCTTCAGGAGGAGTGCTACTCCTTCTTTTGCTCTTGCCCTCTCACTCACCCCTGACTTTACTCCCAAGACATTCCCAAACCACTCTTCCCCTTTACCCTTGAGCTTCGTTTCACTCAGAGCCAAAACATCCAGGTTCCTTTCCTCAAACATACTACCTGTCTCTCCTTTTTTCTCATCTAGGTTACACCCACACACATTTAGACACCCTAGACTGAGCCTTCGAAGAGGATGAGCTCTCCCCGCATGACTCCTTCTTC
The DNA here is from genome assembly GCF_036320965.1 of Panulirus ornatus. Classification (NCBI taxonomy): domain Eukaryota; kingdom Metazoa; phylum Arthropoda; class Malacostraca; order Decapoda; family Palinuridae; genus Panulirus; species Panulirus ornatus. The sequence goes on from NC_092291.1 coordinate 5,984,988, forward strand.
TGTTTCCCCTTTTCGAAAAAATACAAGGAGGGGAGGGTTTCCAGCCTCCCTCTTCCGCCACCTTTAATCGCCTTCTGCGACACGCGGGGAATGCGTGGGAAGTATTCTTTCTCCCCTGTCCCCAGGGATATATATATATATATATATATATATATATATATATATATATATATATATATATATATATATATATATTCATATCTATTTATTTATTTATTTTGCTTTGTCGCTGTCTCCCGCGTTAGCGAGGTAGCGCAAGGAAACAGACGAAAGGATGGCCCAACCCGCCCACATACACATGTATATGCATACACGTCCACACACGCAAATATACATACCTATACAACTCAATGTACACATATATATACACACACAGACACATCCATATATACACATGTACATAATTCATACTGTCCGCCTTTATTTGTTCCCATCGCCACCTCGTCACACATGGAATAACATCCCCCTCCCCCCTCATGTGTGCGAGGTAGCGCTAAGAAAAACACCAAAGGCCTCATTCGTTCACACTCAGTCTCTAGCTGTCATGTGATAATGCACCGAAACCACAACTCCCTTTCCACATTCAGGCCCCACACACTTTCCATGGTTTACCCCAGACCCTTCACATGCCCCGGTATACCACATCGTTTCAATTCACTCTATTCCTTGCACGCCTTTCACCATCCTGCATGTTCAGGCCCCGATTACTCAAAATCTTTTTCACTCTATCTTTCCACCTCCAATTTGGTCTCCCACTTCTCGTTCCCTGCACCTCCGACACATATATCCTCTTGGTCAATCTTTCCCCACTCATTCTCTCCATGTGACCAAACCATTTCAAAACACCCTCTTCTGCTCTCTCAACCACACTCTTTTCATTTCCACACATCTCTCTCACCCTTACATTACTTACTCGATCAAACCACCTCACACCACACATTGTCCTCAAACATCTCGTTTCCAGCACATCCATCCTCCTGCGCACAACTCTATCCATAGCCCACGCCTCGCAACCATACAACATTGTTGGAACCACTATTCCTTCAAACATACCCATTTTTGCTTTCCGAGATAATGTTCTCGACTTCCAAACATTCTTCAACGCTCCCAGAATTTTCGCCCCCTCCCCCACCCTATGATTCACTTCCGCTTCCATGGTTCCATCCGCTGCCAGATCCACTCCCAGATATCTAAAACACATTACTTCCTCCAGTTTTTCTCCATTCAAACTTACCTCCCAATTGACTTGATCCTCAACCCTACTGTACCTAATAACCTTGCTCTTATTCACATTTACTCTTAACTTTCTTCTTTCACACACTTTACCAAATTCAGTCACCAGCTTCTGCAGTTTCTTACATGAATCAGCCACCAGCGCTGTATCATCAGCGAACAACAACTGACTCACTTCCCAAGCTCTCTCATCCACAACAGACTGCATACTTGCCCCTCTTTCCAAAACTCTTGCATTCACCTCCCTAACAACCCCATCCATAAACAAATTAAACAACCATGGAGACATCACACACCCCTGCCGCAAACCTACATTCACTGAGAACCAATCACTTTCCTCTCTTCCTACACGTACACATGCCTTACATCCTCGATAAAAACTTTTCACTGCTTTTAACAGCTTGCCTCCCACACCATATATCCTTAAAACCTTCCACAGAGCATCTCTATCAACTCTATCATATGCCTTCTCCAGATCCATAAATGCTACATACAAATCCATTTGTTTTTCTAAGTATTTCTCACATACATTCTTCAAAGCAAACACCTAATCCACACATCCTCTACCACTTCTGAAACCACACTGCTCTTCCCCAATCTGATGCTCTGTACACACCTTCACCCTCTCAATCAATACCCTCCCATATAATTTACCAGGAATACTCAACAAACTTATACCTCTGTAATTTGAGCACTCACTCTTATCCCCTTTGCCTTCGTACAATGGCACTATGCAAGCATTCCGCCAATCCTCAGACACCTCACCATGAATCACACATACATTAAATAACCTTACCAACCAGTCAACAATACAGTCACCCCCTTTTTTAATAAATTCCACTGCAATACCATCAAAACCTGCTTCTTTGCCGGCTTTCATCTTCCGTAAAGCTTTTACTACCTCTTCTCTGTTTACCAAATCATTTTCCCTAACCCTCTCACTATGCACACCACCTCGACCAAAACATCCTATATCTGCCACTCTATCATCAAACACGTTCAACAAACCTTCAAAATACTCACTCCATCTCCTTCTCACATCACCACTACTTGTTATCACCTCCCCATTAGCCCCCTTCACTGACGTTCCCATTTGCTCCCTTGTCTTACGCACTTTATTTACCTCCTTCCAAAACATCTTTTTATTTTCCTTGAAATTTAATGATACTCTCTCACCCCAACTCTCATTTGCCCTCTTTTTCACCTCATGCACCTTTCTCTTATATATATATATATATATATATATATATATATATATATATATATATATATATATATATATATATATATATATTTTTTTTTTTTTTTTTTTTGCGCTGTCTCCCGCGTTTGCGAGGTAGCGCAAGGAAACAGACGAAAGAAATGGCCCAACCCACCCCCATACACATGTATATACATACGTCCACACACGCAAATATACATACCTACACAGCTTTCCATGGTTTACCCCAGACGCTTCACATGCCTTGATTCAATCCACTGACAGCACGTCAACCCCGGTATACCACATCGCTCCAATTCACTCTATTCCTTGCCCACCTTTCACCCTCGTGCATGTTCAGGCCCCGATCACACAAAATCTTTTTCACTCCATCTTTCCACCTCCAATTTGGTCTCCCTCTTCTCCTCGTTCCCTCCACCTCCGACACATATATCCTCTTGGTCAATCTTTCCTCACTCATTCTGCTCTCTCAACCACGCTCTTTTTATTTCCACACATCTCTCTTACCCTTACGTTACTTACTCGATCAAACCACCTCACACCACACATTGTCCTCAAACATCTCATTTCCAGCACATCCATCCTCCTGCGCATAACTCTATCAATAGTCCACGCCTCGCAACCATACAACATTGTTGGAACCACTATTCCTTCAAACATACCCATTTTTGCTTTCCGAGATAATGTTCTCGACTTCCACACATTCTTCAAGGTTCCCAGAATTTTCGCCCCCTCCCCCACCCTATGATCCACTTCCGCTTCCATGTTTCCATCCGCTGCCAGATCCACTCCCAGATATCTAAAACACTTCACTTCCTCCAGTTTTTCTCCATTCAAACTCACCTCCCAATTGACTTGACCCTCAACCCTACTGTACCTAATAACCTTGCTCTTATTCACATTTACTCTTAACTTTCTTCTTTCACACACTTTACCAAACTCAGTCACCAGCTTCTGCAGTTTCTCACATGAATCAGCCACCATCGCTGTATCATCAGCGAACAACAACTGACTCACTTCCCAAACTCTCTCATCCCCAACAGACTTCATACTTGCCCCTCTTTCCAAAACTCTTGCATTCACCTCCCTAACAACCCCATCCATAAACAAATTAAACAACCATGGAGACATCACACACCCCTGCCGCAAACCTACATTCACTGAGAACCAATCACTTTCCTCTCTTCCTACACGTACACATGCCTTACATCCTCGATAAAAACTTTTCACTGCTTCTAACAACTTGCCTCCCACACCATATATTCTTAATACCTTCCACAGAGCATCTCTATCAACTCTATCATATGCCTTCTCCTGATCCATAAATGCTACATACAAATCCATTTGCTTTTCTAGGTATTTCTCACATACATTCTTCAAAGCAAACACCTGATCCACATATCCTCTACCACTTCTGAAACCACACTGCTCTTCCCCAATCTGATGCTCTGTACATGCCTTCACCCTCTCAATCAATACCCTCCCATATAATTTGCCATATATATATATATATATATATATATATATATATATATATATATATATATACACTGAGGATTGGCGGAATGCTTGCATAGTGCCAAAGCAGTTTCGCCTCAAGTGTCGGTATGGTTGAGATCATTGACAAGTGTGTCCAGGGAAGTAGCACCTTAGTTTTTCAGGACTGGAGAGTGGCATCCACCTGCACGTCCTACCTTCGTCTTATCCCGTGGCTCTTCACCTTGAAAGTCAAAATATTCTCGGAAAATTCCCAAACTTAGATAAATTCGTGTCTTGGGGAAGGTCTGTTAAGTTCCCTGGGCGGGTGGTAAACACCTGTATGCGTCAGCGTTGACGGTGATGATAGATCTGGTGTTGTAAGGTGGTATTTAGTACATCATTTTTACTATTCATATGAAATTCCAAATGAGGAATGTATGCGTGGGAATATAAGTCATTAACAATAGATATCCGTTTCTCGCATGTCTTGGATCACTCCCAAATACGTAGCAGCAGGTAGAGGGGAGGGGGAATGGGGGTCCAGTCGGACCTGTCCCGCTCCCTGGTACTGCCAGCCTCCTGCACTACACTCACTCACGCCTCGCTGGACTGGCTGACCTGTTCCCGCCTACTGACCAGGTCTCAAGGGCACTGGGGAGGCGTATAATCCAACGTAGCAGCGACAACGTTCCAAAGTGTTCAAAAATGAGGTTGCCAGCAAAGCGTGCGTTTCCTTGCGGTCGTGTGCCGTGTAGTGAGGTAGAAGGGTCAGCTTGGTCGTGAACATCACTCATATTTTGGAGCAGTTGTACCTTGACGCTGCCTCCCATCACGTTAGAGCCCTGCAGACCTGAGCAAGTGGTACTGACACGGAGAAGAACAGGGACATACGAGCCCCAGCAAACCCTAGCATGGACCCCTGACATACCACTGCCACACCAGTGATGTGGACACAGTAAGCTTCCTGGGCGGTAAATCATTTGACTAAATATTTACGTCGACTAGCAGCCAGAAAATTACACTGTTGTTATATATATATATATATATATATATATATATATATATATATATATATATATATATATATATATATATATACATATATATATATATATATATATATATATATATATATATAAGAAGAAAGTTAAGAGTAAATGTGAATAAGAGCAAGGTTATTAGGTACAGTAGGGTTGAGGGTCAAGTCAATTGGGAGGTAAGTTTGAATGGAGAAAAACTGGAGGAAGTAAAATGTTTTAGATATCTGGGAGTGGATCTGGCAGCGGATGGAACCATGGAAGCGGAAGTGAATCATAGGGTGGGGGAGGCGGCGAAAATCCTGGGAGCCTTGAAGAATGTGTGGAAGTCGAGAACATTATCTCGGAAAGCAAAAATGGGTATGTTTGAAGGAATAGTGGTTCCAACAATGTTGTATGGTTGCGAGGCGTGGACTATGGATAGAGTAGTGCGCAGGAGGGTGGATGTGCTGGAAATGAGATGTTTGAGGACAATATGTGGTGTGAGGTGGTTTGATCGAGTAAGTAATGTAAGGGTAAGAGAGATTTGTGGAAATAAGAAGAGCGTGGTCGAGAGAGCAGAAGAGGGTGCTTTGAAATGGTTTGGGCACATGGAGAGAATGAGTGAGGAAAGATTGACCAAGAGGATATATGTGTCGGAGGTGGAGGGAACGAGGAGAAGTGGGAGACCAAATTGGAGGTGGAAAGATGGAGCGAAAAAGATTTTGAGTGATCGGGGCCTGAACATGCAGGAGGGTGAAAGGCGGGCAAGGAATAGAGTGAATTGGATCGATGTGGTATGCCGGGGTCGACGTACTGTCAATGGATTGAATCAGGGCATGTGAAGTGTCTGGGGTAAACCATGGAAAGTTCTGTGGGGCCTGGGTGTGGAAAGGGAGCTGTGGTTTCGGGCATTATTGCGTGACAGCTAGAGACTGAGTGTGAACGAATGGGGCCTTTGTTGTCTTTTCCTAGCGCTACCTCGCACACATGAGGGGGGAGGGGGATGTTATTCCATGTGTGGCGAGGTGGCGATGGGAATGAAGAAAGGCAGACATTGTGAATTGTGTGCATGTGTATATATGTATATGTCTGTGTGTGTATATATATGTGTACATTGAGATGTATGGGTATGTATATTTGCGTGTGGGGACGTGTATGTATATACACGTGTATGGGGGTGGGTTGGGCCATTTCTTTCGTGTTTCCTTGCGCTACCTCGCAAACGCGAGACAGCGACAAAGCAAAATAAATAAATAAATAAAATATATATATATATATATATATATATATATATATATATATATATATATATATATATATATATATATAATGTATATATATATATAACAAACTCCTCCCATAAAGTAATATCGTCTCACCTGAGAGCTGATATATCCTTTGCCTAGGACATTACAGCTGACGCTATGGATTTCATTGAGAGAGAGAGAGAGAGAGAGAGAGAGAGAGAGAGAGAGAGAGAGAGAGAGAGAGAGAGAGAGCTAAGAAGGATAAACGGATTGAGGTTAGAAAGAAGGATGTAAGTGTGAAGTGGGGAAGGAAGGTCTCGGGGGATGCTCACAACAACAACTTCCAAGAAATCCAAACCACTTTTTTGTTGTTTACCCGTAACTCCCCCCCCCCCCCCCCCCCCCCCATCCTCTATAGCGCACACACACTCACACACACGAGCCTCCTTGGTTTACTGATTAGCGTTATGACCACGAGTCAGCAAGGGTCCTAAGGTCGGGCCCGTATTGGTTCGAATCCCGGGAGCAGCAGTCGGCCCACAACGGGGCTGGTCGATAAATGGGTACTTGACGCTGGCTGGTGTGTGTTACGGGGCAAACGTATGTGAAAGTCACTCCCTGTTATACACAAATAGTTATGACACTTACACAAGAATAGAGCAACTAGAGGACAAAACATGAGATTAAGTAGGAAACGAATTAGAGAAGATATAAAGAAATGCTTTCATATCATAAGAGTATTGAATAAATGGAAGAAATTGAGGAAATTGTGAATGTTGGCATCAGTATGCATAAGTTTACATAATCATATGATAGTGCAGAAAGTTCAATAGATAGGAGTGTAGATCCCCTTCCCTACAGTACATATAAGCACAGTAATCACAGATTCGCAGTTACACACAAGTACGAGTAGCCACTCGAAAGCCCAGTTCCCTCCAAACTAAGCTGGGAGGAACACGTCAGTATGATCATTAAACCTCGTGCACCTTGGACCCATGATGATTTTCATGAGTAACAGTAAGGATTATTAAGTGATCATTTACAATGGGTCTGACGTGAGGTGATGGTGACGTAGACCCACGGACCAAGGCCTCCAACAACGAGATGGAGCTAAAAGCAACTCGACTTCTTGGTACCTGACCGATGATCTGTTGGATGGACCTCTGCGACAAAGTATACACAAGGTTTACACTATATTTTTCGTCGAATGATAACGTTGTATTCCTGGGACTTAGACTTAAGAATATCTTTGCAACTTTTATTTTTCCCCAACTTACTAATGCCTCCCCACCTGGTCTTCTTCCATATCCATCACACAATAAGGGTCACCAGGAGGAGCAAGATTATCCTCGGTCCATCTTACACAAACTCTCAAGAGGCACACCCTCTCAACTCTCCAGCCACCTCTTACACCTCAGTTAGCATTGAAACTACAACACCATTCATACCATCCCACACTTGATCTGGGCTGTGCCGATGTTCCCGGTGATCTTCATCAATAATTATGAATCACGATCACTGTGGTGGGTGACCAAGGTGGTCACGACCATGAGTGTAGACCCCCCCCCCCCCCCCGGGACAACGCCTCAAGGTTAGCAATTGCCCAGGAGCAGAGCAGGTCATCCCAAGGTGACTTGACCTTCTCTGGTCTGGTCTGGTTCAGCTGCCCCGCCCTGCCTCGTCACTACCTCCAGCGGGGCAGGACAGGCGGAGAAGTTCCACCACTAGGACGACCGACCACGGAGAGAAGATAAAGCAGGTGTACCAGACGTTACTGAGGCACCTGACGTCCTGGCCCAGGGGCCGGCTGTTGCAGACGAAGGACGTCCATCTCGACAAGTGTCATTGTGACCTGCAACTTCTCAGGCGTCACGTGATCTTTAACTTCCCCGCGTCATGTGACCTGCAACTACCTGGCCTCACGTGATCTGCAACTCTCAGGGGTCACGTGACCTGCAACTTCCCAGGCGTCACGTGATCTACAACTCCCGGGCATCATGTGACCTGCAACTCCCGGGCGTCACGTGACCTGCAACTTCCGGGCATCATGTGACCTGCAACTCCCGGGCGTCACGTGACCTGCAACTTCCGGGCATCATGTGACCTGCAACTCCCGGGCGTCACGTGACTCCATCTCCCGGGCGTCATGTGACCTGCAACTCCCAGGTGTCACGTGACCTGCAACTTTCGGGCATCAAGTGACCTGCAACTCCCAGGCGTCACGTGATCTACAACTCCCGGGCATCATGTGACCTGCAACTCCCGGGCGTCACGTGACCTGCAACTTCCGGGCATCATGTGACCTGCAACTCCCGGGCGTCACGTGACTCCAACTCCCGGGCGTCATGTGACCTGCAACTCCCAGGTGTCACGTGACCTGCAACTTTCGGGCATCAAGTGACCTGCAACTACCGGGCGTCACGTGACTGCAATTCCCGGGCATCATGTGACCTGCAACTCCCGGGCGTCACGTGACCTGCAACTCCCAGGCGTTTGATCTCTTATAGTACTATCACATACAGTCTCAGAAGACCTAAAGGTTTGTAGCAGTTTGCATTGTCTTTATATTCCTTTATATGTGAAAGAAGTCGAAGAATGTAGTGTTGAACAGTCACTGTATGAGGGGTACATTTGCTAATCAGTTTAAGGAAGGAAATCGTTGATGAAAAGGAGAAGGAGCGAAGAAGACGGAACAGAGTCCTGATGGACACCATCGATGATTGAGAGAGGAAGAGTGGTTGGTTCAGCAACAGTTACAGCGATATACCGGCAGGAAGGGACGTTCGACATGAGGGATCAGAGTGAGGAAGGAAAGCCAGAAGGTTGTTCAGAGACTAGACCCCGATGAAACACCCCAACAAAAGCCTTTGATATATCAAGGACAACAACAAAGGATCCCTCACATATGGTCTTGCAGAGATGATGAGCAGACATTTGTAAGTTAGGAAAGGATATCACCAGTGGATCTCGCCAAGCGAGAAAAATTGCTGATGACGTGAAGATTGTGTGATCTGTGTTGTTTAAGGAGGTGGGAGATGAAAAAAGGTGAAGAACTTTGGGAATAGACGTTCGATAAACATGCCAGTCATTAGAAAGGTTAGAACGGTTATCCCTATATTCGGGACAAGCCGTATCAATCCATGTTACCAGGATGAAGGAAAAGTCTTGCATTACTTGTAGCAGCAGAGAAGACGCGCAGGTTCGGACACAAGTTTAGAAACACGTTCCCTCAAAGCATGAGGAAGGACGCCATCTGGTTCCTGCACCTTGCATGTGTTAAGAATGAGGAGTGCAATTTGGACTGTGTGGAAAAGATTATGAGGAAAGCCAGAGGATTGGTAAGGTGCTTCGGGGGCGAGGAAACAGTCATTCATTACAGAGTTTGAGGAGGAAAGAGACAAAAAGAGTTGCCTTGTCGTTAGTAGATACAGCTTGAGTGTCGTCGGAGCGGAATAGCGAAGGAAATGTATTACGACAGAGGCCAATAGAGCTACTTTTGGTTAAAGCCCAGAGAGACCATCCAGTAGAAAGAAAGTTGTCACACTTCCTTCAGATAAAGAAAGGCTTTTTGGCAGGAATAAGATATTTGGTGTGATTTTGGGCGGGGGAAAATGACGAACAGGAGTTAGTGGAAGTAGAGGTTTGCTAGCTCCGATGTGCCAGGGTCCTTGCCCAAGTGATCACAAAACAGGAATAGTTGAGCGATCAATAGGAAGATGATCGTGGTCAAGGATATATATGCTGAAATCCCTGCAGTAATCACTATTGCTATACATTCATCAGAGACAGGAGAATGACCACAGGAGAGATAGTAATTACCAATGAAATGAAATAGAGTGAGTCTGAAGTTATTGTTGTCAGAACAGAGGGGCAGCCGGAGGAGGAAAGGCGATTGGAAAGAAAAAAGTGATAAGAGTCTGGCCAGATGAACCAGTGGGGGGTGAAGTTGTTCAGCTGCAGTGTGAACGGTCAGGGATGTACAGCAGATCAAGAGTACTGGGAATATGGTCATGACGGTTTGCAACATGATGAAGGTGGCTGATAATCTCCTCCAGATTATCAAGGATGGAAAACGTAGGGTTTCGATGCCCTACCCCAACAGCTCTTGTGCGAGTATTTCATTCATTTCCTGTAATGTACATTAAGATCCAAGCTGACAACCTCAGCTTGAGGAGGAGAGGATGTCACGGCTTTGTGGCAGGAATTCAAATGACAATGAAATGAATCCTATTATCTGTGATCGAATTTCATTGCTGAGTTCTGTATCTACATTTCCTCGTGTGAATCCTGTTAATAGATGACATGGTCTGTAGGGTTCAGGAGAATATAGTGACCCCGCCCAGTACTGTGTCGTGGCCACACTCGTGATGTAAAAACAGGATTCTTGTTGGGATGTTCTAGTGAATATTGAAACAAGCACGAAAACTTGAGTCATAATGTAACAAGTAGGGAATAGTAAATCATAGAAACTTGGAGGGAAAAGTAGTGTCTCAGTTATAGGAACGTGGAAGAAGAGCAGTGAATCAATCAAAGGAACAAGGAGGGAGCGGCAGTGAATCAGAGTAACCTGAGGGGAACAGCAGTGAATCAGAGTAACCTGAGGGGAACAGCAGAGAGTTAAAGGACATGAATGAAGCAACAGTGACTCACGTCAACCGGAATGAAAGAGCAATGAGTCACACTAGACTAAAATGTCATTCACGTGAACGTAGTCCTCCAACCTCCTCAGCCACCGACTGCAGTGAGCTAGTGACCTTAACGCTGTGCTGGGCGAGTCGTCAAATGATTATTTACGTTTTAGGTACAAACTTTATAACTGTTACACGAGTATTGCTTGAGCGAGGGTGTCAGGTCGCAGTGGTTCAGGGGTTGGCTCAGAGAGCGTAGTTGGGGTCGACGATAATGCTCAGGGGACCGGCTGGGTTGGCCTGGATGGGGGACTGGGTCCAGGGTTTTCAAGGGTAAGTTGTTTAGTAAGGCAGTGATGGTGATGATGATGATGATGATGATGATGATGGCGATGATGATGATGATTATGATAATGATGATGATGAACTGTAAAAGTAAGAGTCATTGTTGTAAAGCGGAGGTAATGTTTGGAGAACCACAGACACAGTAGTTGTAGTACCAGGAAGTGCAGGCAGTAGTATTACAGCAGCAGCAGTATTACAGCAGCATGAGAATCAGTTGCAGGCTCACTGCTCAGCCATCACACCTCTAGCGTCACCACTCAGCTAAAGTAGCCGTGACGCCGCGACACAAGTCAGCTGATGTGACTCTGTGTGTGTGTATGTGTGTATGTGTGTGTGTGCACCCACACTAGTGGGGTGGGGGTCACGGTGTGGCCGAGACTCCGCCCTCGCGTATACACAGGCAAACACACGCATGCATGCACACATACTCCATCGCATGTAAGGACATTCGCAGAAGGCAAATTAAAGCTCTGATTAGGCCAGACGGCTAAGGTTGGCTGAGGCACATGGGCATGAGAAGTGTCTGTCATGATATTTCAGTGTTAGAACAGACGATAGTCGGGGTTCGGTACCCCATACTCGTCCTGACCATGTTGGAAGATTTAAGAGGTGCAGTAGGGAACAGTTTGGTAGGACAATTTATTTGGAAGTGCAAGAGAAAGGTTCTGGCATTATAAACACGGGGGAGATGTTTACATTATGAGACTTTATACTTTGGTATCATAGTAGACGATCTGTAAGGATGTCTTCAATGATCGTCCAGGTTGTGGTGAGTTGAGTGTGTTATAATTACGTGAGCGTTGTGGTGAAGGGAGTTTGTTGTGGTGAGGTGTATTGTGGTAAAGAGAGGGTTTTGTGGTGAGGTGAATGTATTCTGCTGAGGTAAGTGTTGTGTGGTTGGGCGAGTGTGTTGTGGTGAAGGGAGTGTACTGTGGTTAGGTGAGTATATTGTGATGAGGTGAATATTGTGGAGAAGGGAGTGTGTTGTGGTGCAGGGAGTGTGTTGTGGTTAGGTGAGTTTTGTGGTGAAGGGAGTGTGTTATGGTGAGGTGGATGTGTTGTGGTGAGTGCGTTGTGGTGAGATGAGCGTGGTGCGGTGAGATGAGCGTATTGTGGTGAGGTACTGGTTCACAGCCTGGTGCAAGATCCAGGGCTTGTCTCCTCCAGTATGTGCCGTGTACACTACCTGCCTCCCGTTTTGAGCCAGACGGTGCGAACCTTGGATCTTGTCAAAGGCCACGCTTAAGGTCATAACATGTTCCCCGGGAACGTATCGTCGTGCTCTAAACGTTAATATAGAAGGCCCCACATATGTGGTGGAACTACCCCGCCCCCGTACTGTACAAGTAAGTCATTACAAATATAATATTACGCAGGACTCACTAGCCTAGATAGGTCCCTTACCGGTAATAACTGGGAATATCCCGGTGTAAGTGTCAGACGCATACCACAGCAAACCTCTTAGAAAGACCCATTTCCAGACCAGAGGTAAAGTTCAGGCTGTAAGATGTCAAGCTACCGGAAAAGCACCGAAACGTGATTAAATGTCAACATGTGACTAGGACGTGAACCTAGCAACATTGAATGTCAACATGTGACTGGGACGTGAACCTAGCAACATTGAATGTCAACATGTGACTGGGACGTGAACCTAGCAACATTGAATGTCAACATGTGACTAGGACGTGAACCTAGCAACATTGAATGTCAACATGTGACTGGGACGTGAACCTAGCAACGTTTGGACAGTCGGTCCTCGTAACCTCTTCTTGATATATACTACTTTAATTCTCTGCTCCCAATTCTTTATATATATATATATATATATCTTCCGCAAAGCTTTTACTACCTCTTCTCTGTTTACCAAATCATTTTCCCTAACCCTCTCACTTTGCACACCACCTCGACCAAAACACCCTATATCTGCCACTCTATCATCAAACACATTCAACAGACCTTCAAAATATTCACTCCATCTCCTTCTCACATCACCACTACTTGTTATCACCTCCCCATTAGCGCCCTTCACTGAAGTTCCCATTTGCTCCCTTGTCTTACGCACTTTATTTACCTCCTTCCAGAACATCTTTTTATTCTCCCTAAAATTTAATGATACTCTCACCCCAACTCTCATTTGCCCTCTTTTTCACCTCTTGCACCTTTCTCTTGACCTCCTGTCCCTTTCTTTTATACATCTCCCACTCAATTGCATTTTTTCCCTGCAAAAATCGTCCAAAGGCCTCTCTCTTCTCTTTCACTAATTATCTTACTTCTTCAGCCCACCACTCACTACCCTTTCTAATCAACCCACCTCCCACTCTTCTCATGCCACAAGCATCTTTTGCGCAATCCATCACTGCTTCCCTAAATACATCCCATTCCTCCCCCACTCCCCTTACTTCCACTGTTCTCACCTTTTTCCATTCTGTACTCAGTCTCTCCTAGTACTTCCTCACACAAGTCTCCTTCCCAAGCTCACTTACTCTCACCACCCTCTTCACCCCAACATTCACTCTTCTTTTCTGAAAACCCATACAAATCTTCACCTTAGCCTCCACAAGATAATGATCAGACATCCCTCCATTTGCACCTCTTAGCACATTAACATCCAAAAGTCTCTCTTTCGCGCGCCTGTCAATTAACACGTAATCCAGTAACGCTCTCTGGCCATCTCTCCTACTTACATACGTATACTTATGTATAACTCGCTTTTTAAACCAGGTATTCCCAATCACCAGTCCTTTTTCAGCACATAAATCTAGAAGCTCTTCACCATTTCCATTTACAACACTGAACACCCCATGTATACCAATTATTCCCTCAACTGCCACATTACTCACCTTTGCATTCAAATCACCCATCACTATAACCCGGTCTCGTGCATCAAAACCACTAACACACTCATTCAGCTGCTCCCAAAACACTTGCCTCTCATGATCTTTCTTCTCATGCCCAGGTGCATATGCACCACTAATCACCCATCTCTCTCCATCAACTTTCAGTTTTACCCATATTAATCGAGAATTTACTTTCTTACATTCTATCACATACTCCCACACACACACACACACACACACACACACACACACACACATATATATATATATATATATATATATATATATATATGTGTGTGTGTGTGTGTGTGTGTATAAACATTGGTAAGATAGGAAAGAATATTACCAGTGGATCTCGCCTTACGGAGGCCATACTGGTGGTCGGGGAAAAGATTGTGAAATTCATAATATACTATGACGACGACACGAAATTAGGAACTGGAGTCCAAAGAGATGATAAGTAATGACCCAAAATACAACTAGCAATGTTTGGCATTATATAATGAAATAAACAGAAAGTTAGGCTTCTAATTCAGAAATATAACCTAGGAAACGAGATACATTCCTTACTCTTTGCAACGGTGTAGCCAGATAATAATGACAATGCACTGACCAGTTTTGGTCACCAAACTTTATCAAACATGATACAAAACTGAAATTAACAGAAAAATAGAAATTTGATTCAGTAAAAAAAAATGTAAGAAGACCGACTTAAGAGACCCAAGTTTTTCTAAAAAGGGAGGTTCTAAAATCCATCAGGTTTTCAAAGTAATTATTCTGAGTTGTATCATATTCTTAAGCACTCTTTACGATACAACTCGAAATAATTGCTTGGTGTTACGCAGAGATACAGTGGTAAAAAAATGGCATAAAGTTCAATCTGTCCTAAAACGTAGGAGTTTATTCAGCATTGGTTATGACACACTGCAACAAAACATCTTCAGATATATACATTGTCAATGTAAAGATTACTATTACATCTAGATTATGGCTAGACTTTAGTCATATCAAGTACCAGTGGATAAATCTTGTCATTAATCAATTACTCAGACGCAGACGTATTTCCAACTTCTCTTTTCTTTACAGAGCAGCGTCTTCTGACCTTCACCACAGTAACCGGCAGGCGGCTTGGATTACATCCTATTATGTCTGTTCATCCTTCCGAAACAGTTTCTATATCTATACAGTCTGTACACGTTCTTGTTCACAGCCATTTTCGTGCCAGCTATTATGCCTGGGGAAGAAGTGTGAAGGGAGGATCTTACCATCTGTCTACATAGATTAGGAGTATAATATCCAGTTACTGACCTCCAGCAGATAACCCATCATAACCAGCAGGTCTTCTGGTATCTCTCCCATGTACCCTGTTGTCTTCTCCAGTCGCTGGTGTCATTATGTTTCCTTGCTGGTGACGGGAGCCAGAATGTAGGTGCGTCACGCAGATGGTTCATAGAGTGAGTGAGGTCGTTAACAGCGTCGGGTTGGTGGGTAGTAGGCCAGTTCCTACCCCATACATGGGAGAGGGTGGAGGGGCAGGTAGGAGCTGTCAGTATGGCAGAAGGTCCTTCCTCGTGTTAAGTGGGTGCAGGTCAGTCACCTAGCCACGCACCAGCTTGTTCCTTCAAGGTTGTGAGGCTCACAACCCTCCCCTCCCCCTAGCGCCCCCCAGGCAGTGAACCGGTTCCTCCCAAGGCTGCGACGCACGTCACTCACACAACACTTCTACCTTGCTATAGCCATTCACTCACCACCATCCCACAATTCCAGGCTCACAAGTGCTATTACTCTGTTGGATTTTTCCTTATCTGTTCCTTGGGTATATCTGTGAGGCCGCTGAGTTAGGGAAATCCTCTAGAATATCAAAATCTAATGACTCGATCCACCGTCCATATTTGCATTTACGGGATGAAGTGGTTTAAAGGAAACCTTTCTTGTTCTGACAATATACTGAGAATATTACTGTACAAATTTTCAAATACAAGGTGTTCTTTCATATAGATTGTTGGCGTCCATGCAGAAGATGTATTGTCTCAATCTTATTGTCTTTGGTTGGAGGTACTGATGTCAAGACTTTCTTCATCTGATGTGATTTACAGCCATATCCTTTGCAAACAAGCAATGTCTTGTACTATGAGATATGTATCAAGTATCGTTTACACACTACAGAACCTCCCAGTGAAAATATGAAAAAAAATTTAGTTATAAAAAATCTCAAAGGGACAAACTGCTTTCTTCGTAATTCATCCATTACATTGACCTCAACCTATAACCAGACGAGACGCTGGCAGATTCTGGTCAAAAGTGCCATGTTACTGTGCCAAGTGGCAGGTAACCCATACTAGTACAGAACATCATCATGTGGTTCATTGTGCCTCCCGGACCGATCACCACCCGATACTTGGTGAATCTTTTTGCATTACGACGACCACGAGTGGTATGGCGGAATGAAGTCAGATTACATATTTAGGATAATAAAACTATGATAACTTGCTGAAACTGTTCACTTCTATCTGGTAAGTTCAAAGTAAGACATTATTTTACATCTCAAAATGATCTGAAAAAAGTGACAAAAATCTTTATTTAAAGTAAATCATAAAGTAGATTATAAAAAGAAATTCATATTGTTTGTTTTTTATGATTCATTATACAATTTTCTCATTCGTTATACATTTCACTATTAATTTCAGTGTAAATGAACAACTTAACGACAGTATATTAATAATTCCATCCAAGTATCATAAGGGTAAACTTAGGTGAATTGTCATGCGTGTAGGGACATCAGCTCTAGAGTATACATTGATTATCCAATACATATATGAAGAAAATAAGTTTGTGACACTTGTAGTGAGGGAAAACAATTACAACAATGTATTGCTCGCCTTTTGCTGCATACATTTCCTTTCACTTCCTACAGGTGTGACAAGTCATATTTTCGGTGATTGTGTCTATTCTACGTTTTATTTTGTCTTTACTGAGAAACATATCATGGATCTCCTTGCTTCATATCTATATCACCCAACCACCACCACACAACCAACAGCAGCAAACACCTCACCACACATGGACCCGTAGCCAGATAAACTAACAAATATGTTGATGTCATTGTGAGAAAGATAACCAGATACACTACTGATATGACAGCCAATTGTCAAGTGAGGCACTGTGCGTTATACTAAGGTTTAAACCTAACTCAAGAGTCTTTAGTATACTACATAATGCAAGAGCTGACTGACCTGTTCTGAAACGCTTTTGTCATCTCTTTCAAGAGGCTACTCTTCCTACTGGAAAAGTTAACGTATGTTGCCTGACACTCACACTCTGGATCTTGTGATGTTATTCACCAAAATTACGATTTGATTACAGTCTGAATTCATCCTTACCTGGTGACCCTCGTGTGGCGGGGGAAGGTGAGAGTGCACAGGCACCAGTGAGGGTGTGAGTCAAGGGAAGGTGAGGGTGTAGGGGCACCATTGAGGGTGTGGGTCAGATGAATGTATGGATAAAGAAGGTCACGGGGAGGTATCCAGCTGGAGGAGTTCGTGTGAGGTCAACAGCGGCGAAGCATGGCCGAGGTCGTTGTGTGGTGGGTGCAGGAGGCTGCCTGACAGGAGCTTGGTCTGCCGCACAGGGGAACAAGGCAGACAGTTATTATATAATCAATACAAATTTACATACACTGTGATAATACAGGAGAGAGACACAGGTTGTTGCTAGTTAATCTAGTACTGTTATACTAAACCAGCCAATCATATAGTTGCTACCTTATTCGTAGTTTATCATGAAGGAATTATGTAACAGCTAATATTAATATTCATAGCTTGTTACAGCAACCAGTTACTTTGTTTCGTCAGCTGTCATTTGTTGTGCCCTAACTACCGCACGTAACATGCAGGGTGATGACACAGACGGTCACTTACATAATACTTCATAGTTGATCATTATAATCCACCAGTAGGGGTAGAGTAGTATCATTGTTGATCATTATAATCCACCAGTAGGGGTAGAGTAGTATCATTGTTGATCATTATAATCCACCAGTAGGGGTAGAGTAGTATCATTGTTGATCATTATAATACACCAGTAGGGGTAGAGTAGTATCATTGTTGATCATTATAATACACCAGTAGGGGTAGAGTAGTATCATTGTTGATCATTATAATCCACCAGTAGGGGTAGAGTAGTATCATTGTTGATCATTATAATCCACCAGTAGGGGTAGAGTAGTATCATTGTTGATCATTATAATCCACCAGTAGGGGTAGAGTAGTATCATCTTCGTGTAACTCCACATTGCTCTTTGTCCTATAACTACACACAACATCTTTAACCACCATCACTACATATCGTAGTATAACGATAAAGACAGTTACGTAACTACTCATGAACAGTTGCAGGGTATCCCAACCCCCAACCCCAGATCCAGAACACCTCTGAACATCAACCCCTCCCCCTCCCCTCTCCCTTCCTTGCCCCACATTACCGGCTGTAAGGATATCAATGACCTCTGGACCTCGACCTTCCCTTCCGTGATCCTGGCTGGTATAACGGTCCAGGGCCCCTACATTATATAACCCATAGCGTGGGTTCGAATCCTGTTCAGCACTGTTGTAGATTTGATGATTTTACTGATTGTCGTCACAACCAGACTGCCATCACAGTGGTCCTCACCATAGATGTTTACTTAGATCCAAACACCTGAGCCTCTGCTACCAGTGGTCCACTTACACTTGGGTCAGTGGTACCGCCTCACCATCCACATGACACGATTACCCATCTTCTGTATACATGTAATAAGGACTAAACTGCACCCTCACCTGACTACTTTCCTATAGAACCTTACCTAAAAAAAATTTACCTAAAGAACCTTGCCTACAGAACCATACTCTGAGAACCTTACCAAGAAACCCTTAACTAAAGAACCTTACCTATAAAACCTTAATTAAAGAACATTATCTAGAAAACCTTGGCTAAAGAACCTTACCTAGAAAGCCTTAACTAAAGAACCTTACCTAGAAAACCTTAACTAAAGAACATTATCTAAAAAACCTTAACTAAAGAACCTTACCTAGAAAACCTTAACTAAACAACCTTACCTAGAAAACTTTAACTAAAGAACCTTACCTAGAAAACCTTAATTAAAAAAGCTTACCTAGAGAACCATACAAAGAAAACTATACCGACAGAACTTAAACAGAGACCATTTCCCGGAAAATCCCACCTATAGAATCTTAACAAGAGAATCTCACCTAAAGAACCTTACGCAGAGAACCTCACCTAAAGAACCTTATGTAGTGAACCTCACCTAAAGAACAATACGTAGGGAACCTCCCCTAAAGAACCTTACCAAGGGACTTTCAGCTACAAAACCTCGCCTAGAAAACTTGACCTGGATAACTTTACCCATAGAACCTTACCTACAGAACTCATCACCCATCATGAGCGCTGATTAGCTTTTACAATGTAGCGATCTTAAGATTTCACAACTCAGGGTCACTACCCTCCCTGCGGCACGGGCACCCAGCATGTAGGGAGGTCACAACCCCACCTTGAGGACCCTACCTGACGGCCCCGAGTGTGGCCAGCCATAGACAGGTTTAGACACGACAGGTGTGGCCACAGGCGACACGGCAAGTTTAGCGTTAGGTGGACCTGGGTTAGGGGTAGGAGGGGGGAGAAGCTTCGGTCATTACACCGTCGTAAGGAACATAACTACACGATATCATTCCTATATCATCAACCTTAGTCAGGATTCTCTGTTACTGCCTTGAAACAAAAGCACCCAGAAACTACCTCAAAAACTATCATTATCATTATTATTGTTATTATCAATATTGTTATAATTATTATTATTATGATTATTATTATTATTATTATCATTATTATTATTATTATTATTATTATTATTATTATTATTATTATTATTATTATTATTATCATCATCATTATTATTATATCATTATTATTATTATTATTATTATTATTATTATCATTAATGATATTATCAACATCAATATTATCATTAATGATATTATTATCATACATATTATCATCATCATCATTATCATTATCATCATTATCTTTATCATCATTATTATCATTATTATAAACATTATCATCATTATTATCATTATTATTAACATCGTCATTATCATCATCATTATTATCATTATTATTAACATCATCATCATTATCATCATCATTATCGTTGCATGACCCACATGAAGGTAACTCGCCTAAGAATGTGTCAGCATATGCGTTATATTCGCCAAGCAAAACCTGTATAACAAAGCCAAAATGAGGACTAGAAGTTAATAAGCAAGTTCAGGTCTGTGTTATGTACAAGCAGTAGCCTGAATTCTAGCCAGGACAGAGCTGTGGCCGCACAACAAGTGTCTCTTGCAAGAACATGAATAAGAAACTCCTGCTGACGGGGAACAAGTTGGCAACAGTAATGAGAGGAGCAACGTTGACTGTTTATGATCAGTCAGGCCAGACCAGGTGACGTGGTGGTCCTGCTACATAATTAATCCGTGATGAATCACTGGGAAATGTTTGTTGTTATACAGGACTAATGTAGAGTGTGTGAAGGGAAGCTATACTGTAGAGAGATGTAAGGCAGCCACCACCATGATTGAAGCTAATGTACCATGTGGTAGAGGTGTATAGAACGTTATCTGTGAATAGTATCGAACCCCAGAAATCCTGCTTCTCTATCATCATACCCCACCTAATCTGCTACTCTACTATCATATCCTACCTCACCACACCTGCTTCTATACTGTCATACCCTACCATGCCTGCTGCTCTACTACTGTACCCCATCTCAATTGCTCTACCAGAATTAAAATCTGCCCGATGTATGTATGTGTATGAATGTATGTGTATGTATGTAAGTATGTGTGTATGTATGTATGGCCTATACTACTAAAACTATTGTGATTCTTCTTAAAGGTGGACGTTGCTGGACAAGGGTTGTCGAGAGGCCTTTACCACGAGGATACAGCTTCGACTGCATCGCGTCTTATCACAAGGCAAGATAAACTTTTTCGTATGTTCTCCCGCGTGTTGATTCTATCACATGTTAAAATGTGAAGGAAATTGAAATTTTATTAAGATGACGAGATTCTTTTCAATTGTCTGCTTTCAAATTGTAGGTCTTGTGATAACAATAATGACGATGTTTATGATAAAACTATGTGTACATGGTTCTTTACAATTCTTAGCATAATAGTCAGTATAGTTACATGTTTTGGCATATCCATGTAGAGTACATTGATTACTTAATGAATCCACACTAATTCCACAGTGAATATCAATGGTTAATCACCTTAAAAGTCGGTTTTAAACTTGGTCCTTCAATAAACCTGGTCCTTCAAGGCTTTCGAGAGTTTGTAAAGGTTGTTGAGGTTAGGTTATCTGTCACTTCAGCAGTGCCAGGTTGACATGAGGATGCTCGTAGACTTGTACTCATACCTGAGTCGTGTACTTTACTACCATGTCTCCCTCTATATACACTATACATTTACTTGACTATTACTGTCCTCCACCTGATAATCTTCTCACTGACCTTCAAGTCGTATGTTATCTGTATTTCCGCTGTACTCAGTTGACCCTGGTGACCTGTGTGGGCGTGCTTCGATATACACCTTCCTGCCTACGTTCAGCTGCACTGCCTTGCCTTCCATATGTGCCCTCGTGAGGCAGGTGTATGTGCATTTGTGGATATGGCCCACAGATATAATGTCATTGCGGGATAGGTGACGTGTATATGTACATATTGTTTTGCATAACAAATTTCGAAAATTAGAAATCTAAACAAAAGAAACAACCTTAATTACAATAGTTGTGATGCATGTCTTTCGTGACAAATATCATCCATGATTTCCTCCAATGATGTTATCGGTTACTTTTGGTTTCCATCATGGAGGAGGAGGAGGAGGAAGAGCACAATATGTACCTGAGGATGACGTCACGTGATCCGCAGGGGAAAGGAAGGAACTCTGAGGACCCAACCTAACCTAACCTAACTGAGGAAGTGTGTGTGTGTGTAAGACAACTTGTGAAGATGTGTGAAGATGAAATGATGGTAGAGAGAGAGAGAGAGAGAGAGAGAGAGAGAGAGAGAGAGAGAGAGAGAGAGAGAGAGAGAGAGAGAGAGAGAGAGAGCCAGTGAGAACTTATCATAATGTCAGACCTGTTGAAGATCCCATTGATCTGTCACTGATATCATCATGTGTGACCTGACCAGATACTGACCTCATATGAACAAAAGTTATCAACTGTAATGTCAGAGTTTCACATGACCCACGAACCTCATTGTTCAAATTCATGTTGACCTGGGTAATGACCCGAGACATGCTGACGTCATCAAAGCTAAACTATAACTTGGTGTTGACTCCGGATGACCCACGTCATAACGTGGTAGTAGGTAACGCTGCCCGGACAGCCACACCTCACCTGGGAGCCAGCACTGGCCCAGGCCAGCCAGCCATGTCATGACGATTGATGCTGGGCTCAGTAACGACCCCATGTGACAGTTTGTCTGGTCGGCCGGGACAGTGGACGTCAGTTTTCGTAGAAGTGACACTATCACAGCGGGGCACGTAGACATCAGAGATCAGTCTTCAATAATATCTTCTGTAGAGTATCTTTCTTTATCTATTACTTTCTTTTATCTGCGAGGGAGTGTCTATCTCTCAGTCCTCAGAGAACGTAAGGTATCACGTGAAACAACTCATACACTACACTAGTAAAGCAGATAAAGTTATTTTCTCAGGCTTTTAGCGTGCAGGCAAATGTCATTAATGAATAAGAAAAAACACTTCATGCATATATAGACAGCCTGCTTAGCTAAATGACTTTCCAAATAACATTAGAAAGTATACATTACTCAGCCGAGGACCTTGACTTTTAAGTAGCATACACCAGAGCTGTTGACCTTTAGTCGCTTCAGTGAAGTTGTTCGGCTTTCAATATAAAGTTTATATGTGAGGTAAGGCGGGGCGGACCAGTGTATACCTTCATGTGATGGCTTCCTTGTACAAACTATGTGGAAATGTTGTCATCCTTTAGTAGGTCAGCCAGTTATGTGGATATGTTGATCGGTTTAGCTAGGCATCGCTAACAACTTTTGTCGCTCTGCCTTCCTTCACTTTTCCATAGACAAAACAACCCTCTTTGGTTCCCGTTTCTCCTCTAACTCTGCCTTGGATAACTCTTCCATTCCTTTACCTCTGACGCTCCTCCTACTAATCCTAAGCCCTTTCTCGTAATCTCTTTTCGAACTTCCTAAAAAGCGCTTCTCTCTCTCTGGACACAATCAAGGCTTATGGTTCAGAGGGCATCCATTCCCGTGTACTGAGAGTGTGCTTCTGAACTAGCACCTGTTCTTCACTTATCTGTTCCCTTCTAACCCCTCTAATCATCATCTTGTTGCTTTGACATCATCATTTGCAGTCTTTGATTCGCTCCTCATCTCCCATATCTTCAGACATCTTGAATATCACACTCTTCCTTTCTAATTACTAGTGTGGTTTCCGTAAAGCGAGATCCACTGGTGATATTTTTTCCTCTGGTCACCATCCCTGAAAGATTCTGGGATGTAGCATCGGGGTCTCATCTCTGAGCCCCCTCTTTTGGCTTCCCTCCCTCACTTTTTGGTTTCTCCTTCATACCTAGCTTCCTCTCTGGCGCTGGCCGATCTATCTTTATGTCTGTTGATGGACCAGCCTCTCCCCCTTTCTCCGTCAACAGTGGTGTCCCTGTCGTGTCATCTATATTTTCCCCCTTTCTGACGAACGATCACCTTTCTTCCACAAATGACCAAATACACGCATACGCTGACGACTTAACACTGCATTCCTCCACATCCTTCAGTTCTTCTCCTTCTTCTCTTACTCGATCTGCATCTCATCTCGACATAGCTTCCTCAATAAACTCAGACTCAGTGGGGTAGACGAAACCTCAGTGGGGTATACGAAACCTGGTTAAGTTTGACGCTCCCAAGACCCAGTTTCCGCCCATCTCTCTATCGAAAATTCCTCACCACTTTCCTCTCCCCTTCGACTGTTCTATAATACCATTTCTTGACTCAATGAACACACTAGGTATTACTGTAACATCCACTTTACGGAAATAGCTAATCTAGCCTCTACGAAACTGGGAGCCCTGTTTAGATGTCGAAATTTCTTTTCTTCCTAACAGGTGCTTCGTTTACGCAAAGGATTGGTCCATCCTTGTATGGGGTAGTGTTCTCACATTTGGGTAGTTTAGCCCTGCATCTTTGATAGCGTGCATTAGAAAGAGGTCAGACTTATAAACTCTTCCTGGCTAACTTCAAAACTTGACCCGCTTGCCCTTCGCCGCAAAGCTGGTGCACTTTACCCTCTTCTATAGGTGTTACTTTGGTGTTTGCTTCCGAGAGCTGACTGCTTGTGTGCCTCCACCACTAGCTAGACCACACAATACTCGGCAAGCTGCTGCGTCACATGACTATTGTGTGGTTGTTGGCAACTCAAGTGTGGGCCGTTTTGATAACCGTTTCTTTCCCTATACCACGGAGCTTTGGAACACTACCCTCTCGTGTTTTTCCCAATAACTATGATCTAGCACATTTTAAAAGACAGGTTTTTCACTTCCTCTAAAATTCGTAGATAGTTTCCCTTGTGTCTTATTTTTCCAATTCATAAACCTCTATATATTTCAATTAAAGTTCGGCCTCGATGTGGAAGTTTTCCGTGACTGAAGCCTCTTGCGTTGAAAAAAAAAAAAAGGCCCTAAGATCCTTGGACACGGCGATATGACCCCTCCGTATGATGGTCTTCCCTTTCATCCAATCCTTAAGAGTCAGGTCAAAGGTCACGTCTTCATCTTTATTGGTCGTGCCGTCGTGATCAAGGGTCCTGCCGCCGTACAAAGAAGATCAGTAATTAATGCACGTCTGAGTGGTCAACAGAGCAGAGGTTATGGGTGAGGCAGAGGCTGTCGGGTTATGCCGTTGACGTCAGTAATGATGAAGCCCTGAAAGGCAATCTAATCTTTTTAAACATGTACAACGGACCTGCACACTGAGCACTCCCTAACCAAGTTTATTTTTCAGATTATAATACACGACTGTCATGTTGACTTCCTCACCTTCATCACGTCAGCTTGAGAAGAAATACTTACAACCAAATGATCCATACCCGAGCAGCCATGCTAATTTGTCATAAAGAATTCGTGGCTGATCAAATAATCATATTGTTGTTATTGATTCAGGCGGACGAAAGACAGTGTAGCTGACACACCTTTACAAAAACGACTGAATGGTAGAATAGATGAATAACTGCCAGACACTCGTTAGTTTTGAATGAACTGAAGTTGTACAGAAGTCCATGTAGAATCAGAGAACATTAAGAACATAAAGAAATGAATGTGGAATGGATTGATAAGTAAGAGAAGAGTACTGAAACCAGAAGAAAGGCATCCAGTCGCATAGATTCTAATCAGAGCAGATTCTTCAGTCGTCTAAACTAGGAACAAAAAAAAGTACAACACTCGATTCAGCGAGAGGAACTAGTCACATGGACTCTAGAAATCAATACGCGAGAGGAACAGGAAGAGTAGGTGGGCGCTGGGTTAGGACAAAACCCGTCCTGATGCAGCCGTGACCTCAACTAAACTCAGACGCTGTCTGCCTGCGTCTCTGTCCCCAAGGTTTCGTCCAGGGCAGCAGTGCAGCTGAACTTAAAACTTAAGGAACAATAGTGAGATGGCAGAACGCCTGACGCAAGAATCAACCGTGAAGACTCAGACCCACTGTATGCAAAGTCAAGCAAATACATCTTGATGATGAGTGGGCAAGAATAAAGGAACCTTAACCTTTGATGGACGGGAGGGTAAACATCAGCTCACCAAGAACACGACGATGGAAAAGCTTATCAAGTAACTTAACGTAACCATATATGTTATAACTGTATGAAGATGACACTGCATAACTTATGTTGCATCTTGTTGAAATGTTAAGACGTAAACCATGTGGATGGCTGCATCACACTGTGTCTTACTGGAAACCTAACCTGAATCACAGTACTCGTGCCGGTCAGTGTGTCGGTGCATAACCTGTGTTGCAATAGTCGATGTCTTAAGACAGTCATGGATATCTGAGCCATGTAACTTGCACATATGTTATGGAACGATGTGTAACCTCAGCTACGTCTTTCACTAGTGTTGGTACAATAACGAACACTAGGACAACACTCGTCATGTTCATCATGATGATATATAGAAATATAAATCCTCCGTTGCCAACAGTCATTTCTCCAGCCTTGGCAAACCTCTCATAAATGCTGTCGTCAGTAAACAGAATTCTACAAGCTTCAGTAAACCCTATCCCGTCACGAATATTCGGGACACTCGGTAAATCCTCCAGTTTGGTCACTTAACTAAACTACTGACTAAAAACTTAGCACATGAGGGCCAGTGAGCAGAGAGCCAGAGGTTTGGCAACATCACCTACTGCTGCGTTCTCAGTATATCAAAGAACCTCACACACGGTTATGTGAAGGAATTTAAAAGTAAACTGACGTTGATGTAAACCAATTCGTCAATTGCCACGGGAATCCCAAGAGTCTTACGGAGAACATCAGGTGTGCAGGCTGGACCGCTGTGTCTGCTGCTACCCTCTGTCTCCAGACCCACCACCTCTACCATCCCACCTCCCCTCTTGATGCACCTGCCTGCCACTACCTGGCTACAGTTACCACGTCACATATTGCTAACTGTATCTACCAGCCTGTGAGTGCACACGATCCGTCAACCCTTGATTACACAAACCAGAAACATCTCTATGCTCAAAGTGGTAAAGGTGAATCTTGCCTAGCAACCAGTTGTTCCTCTGGAACAGTGATTGGTTCGAACTATAATTATAACTCCGGCCAATCTCATGCACAAGGTTCAATGCTCTGTTTCACTTGACCTTCAGATGCACATCATAACCACTTGGTACAGTATTATCGAAGAAACTGTCAGAGAAGCCACGGGCCTGAGGTGGGTCCAAAGTGGCACTGTCACTCACCATGATAATGAGGATGGTATGTGTACTACTTCCCCCAACCTACTGTCACAATGGCTCTAGTGATGACAAGATAAATAGTATCAACGTTAGCTTCTCTTGGGTCTTGTACTGGACGACCCAGCCCACTCATCTGAGCAACAAACATCCATTTATGTAGCATCTTCAGAGTCCACTTATTGATAATAATGATAGTGTTATTGTGGATCATCCAGCAGCAGCGTTTATTGTGATCTTTGAGGCCTGCTTGGTGGGGTCTGCCCTCTCCATAAAATATTGCCACCTAACAGGTTTCACGATTAATGCAGGTATAAATAACCCGTACAAATATATATATATATATATATATATATATATATATATATATATATATATATATATATATATATATATATATATATATATATATAATGTTCATATATATATATAATGTTCATATATATATATATAGTGTTCAAATTACAGAGGTATACGTTTGTTTTTTATCCCTGGGGATAGGGGATTAAGAATACTTCCCACGTATTCCCTGCGTGTCGTAGAAGGCGACTAAAAGGGGAGGGAGCGGGGGGCTGGAAATCCTCCCCTTTCGTTTTTTTTTTTTAATTTTCCAAAAGAAGGAACAGAGAGGGCCAGGTGAGAATATTCCAAAAAAGGCCCAGTCCTTTGTTCTTAACGCTACCTCGCTAACGCGGGAAATGGCGAATAGTTTGAAAAAAAAAAAAAAAAAATATATATATATATATATATATATATATATATATATATATATATTATATATATATATATATATATATATATATATATATATATATATATATATATATATTATCCCTGGGGATAGGTGATTAAGAATGCTTCCCACGTATTCCCTGCGTGTCGTAGAAGGCGACTAAAAGGGGAGGGAGCGGGGGGCTGGAAATCCTCCCCTCTCGTTTTTTTTTTTTAATTTTCCAAAAGAAGACACAGAGGGGGCCAGGTGAGGATATTCCAAAAAAGGCCCAGTCCTCTGTTCTTAACGCTACCTCGCTAACGCAGGAAATGGCGAATAGTTTAAAAGAAAAAGAAAAAGATATATATATATATATATATATATATATATATATATATATATATATATAGGCAGGTGTGCGCGTGAAGGTGCTATAGGTTCGTACATATTATATGTAACTTGTATGCAAGATAACAACAGTAATAACAATTAAAGGAAATTCAGGGTTTGTCTTGTAAGGGTCTTTTAAGGATCAATAGTTTTGCCCGATCTCCTTGCTGTAGAGAAGGTCAGAGACCAACAGCAAGGATGGACAAGACGTGAGGTAGGTTAACAACCCATGTGGGACGTGCAACCTTCGGAGGCAAAGGTCAAGGACCTTACTACACACACACACACACACACACACACACACACACACACACACATACACACACAAACACACACACACACACACACACACACACACACACACACACACACACACACACACACACACACACACACACACACACACACACACACACACACACACATACGCGCATCTTGCGCTACATGCAGAACGACATGGTTTAGATACATGTACAGTTTGCGTTGCTGATGGAGGGAATGATTCACTCATGGGGAAGCCAGCCTGCTGATCTCCCTAATATTTAGATCACTTTTTTCTTTTTCCTTTTTCATCTTCATGATAGCCGACACAGAATGGCCAAACAATGCGCCTCAGTCGTGACCACCTCGGATAAAAGGAAAAAAAAAATAAGAACGAAATACAAAATAGTTTAAGTTCCTGTAGTGCTATAGACGTGATTATTACTGGTTGAAAGATTGCAGGAATAAAGACAAAAGAAAGTTAGAATGAACAGCTTTGCTGTTTAAGGACAAAAGGGAGGCATCATAATGATCAATCCTTACATGACTGGTCTCCACACAGAAACTATGGGAACCAGCAGCCTGCCACCGGGTTTCGGTCTCTGTCTTAATGGCTGGGACGCACGAAGACAGCTCACGAAACCCGTGTCCGAAAGAATACGTCTAGAATAAGGAAAGGACAGCAACAAGAGAAGGTTAAGGACAAGCGATAGCAGGAGATTTAATCAGATGGAAAGTTTTTGATTCCGTTGTGGGTAAGTGACAGGTGGATGACAGGCTCCCTGATATGTAAGAGGGCAATACATACACGACCGAATAAGTCCCATGTAGTACATATGTAGTTGCTGCTCGCTAGGGAAATAATTCCAGCCCTATGGCTTTCTTAGAAAGTAGACTTTGTGATGTTAATAGGCCAGGATTGAGTAGAGGATATGGCCATATCCAATATGTTTATCTTAAAGGAGGGGTGAATTGCACTTGTCAAAGTAGATAACAGGAAACTAGTGAAAACAGCAAAGCTACATAAATAAGAATTACGCTTATGCAATGTGAAATTTGACTAGGTTACTGCTTCCCAACGCTGATATCCTGCACAGGTCCGAATTAAAAGAGGAAATTTGTTCAATGTGGGAGAGAACGAGTACTAGAGTGAGGGAGGGATGGTGAGTGAACGGAAGTGTGTAGAGTGGGATTATGAGAGTAAAGAGGGTTAGGTTAGGTTAGGTTAAAGAAAGATATGGTGGAAAAATGAAGAGAGCAGGCCATACGAGAGATCCCTGAGCAACACCACTCTTGGTGGTGGCTGCCGTGTTGGAATGACTTGAAAGGAAACTATGCAATAGAGAACAAACAGAAGTAGAAAAACCAAAGGAAGTTTAGGAAACAAA
The DNA here is from genome assembly GCF_036320965.1 of Panulirus ornatus. NCBI lineage: Eukaryota > Metazoa > Arthropoda > Malacostraca > Decapoda > Palinuridae > Panulirus > Panulirus ornatus. The sequence continues at coordinate 6,014,797 of NC_092291.1, forward strand.
GACTTATGCCAAACCCTACGAGAATCTTTAGAGATGTCAACGGCTACAAGTATCCCTAAGAGATGAGGATCCGAGCTGAGCCACATAGTATACTGGTCTTGTGAAAGAAAGAAATGAGATTCCAAGCATCAAACTCTCAACGAGGATTTCATGGAATTCTGGAGACAGCAGAAGCGAGCGTGATGTTATCGTGTTATAGTTAATGAGTCATTACGAGCCGTGTCCATGTATCATTTGGAGTCATCGGGGATGTCTGTACCATGCGAGCTTCATACACAGTAAATCCTACCAAGTGATTTACACTTCATACTTAATGTGGTGTAACGAGAACCAGGTGGGTGCCCATAAAAAGCTGGTCACACTCGTCATCAGGTGACTCTTGATGAGCCTCGCGTCACGATAAGTTTTTATGGCAATCACAGTGAGGTGGGAGGGAGGGTGGAGCAGGAGAGGGAAAAAGTTTGTCCTGACAGGCTGAGGCCGTGCGCCGACCACTATAACCCAAACATCCACACATAATGTTTGTATGTTGTACAGTGACACCATCACTTACCCAAGGATACACAGCCTCTCACCTGCTCCATCCTACACCATCCTCTCTCACATGGTGGTTTGTGCCCTGGAATGGGCATCTGTTGGAGGTGGGTGCCCTGGGTTGGATAGAGATGGGAGGTGGGTACCCTAGACTGGGAGTGGGAGGTAGGTTGCCTGAGCCGGGCACAGAAGGGGGTGAGCTGCCTTTAGGTGGTTACAGGTGAGTTGGTATGGGTGTCCCCGGGTAGGTACAGATGGTATGGGAGTCATAGGGTGAGTACTGGTGAGAGTTCCCTATGGTAGGTATGGAATGGGTGCGCTAGAGTAGGGGGTGCCCCTGGGGTGGGTACAGGTGGGGGTTCCCTAGATTGTTTTATTCTATTTTTGCTGCCAGAACAGCTATTTTATTGTACACTCCTACCCATCACGTGGGCGGTGGCGCAAAAGAGGATATAGAATGCATGAAAGGTCTAGGGACTGGAGTGACTACGTACAAGGGTGGGAATGAATAATGGGTCCCCTGGGATGGGTACAGATGAAGATGAGTTGGGATGGGTACAAGTGCGGGTGACCTGTATTTCGTATGGATAGGTGTGCCTTGGAGTGGAGGTGCCCCAGGATAGGTGTGAGTGGAAGGTGCCCTGGGACGGGTTTCCTTGGGTGGGGATAGATGGGGGTGTCCTCGGATGAGGAGTTCTGGGATGGGTACCTCTGGGAGATGCCCTGGGTGGCTACGGACTGGAATCCCCTGGAGGGATGGGGGAGCCCTAGGATTGGTAGATATAGTTGGAGGATGCCGTGGCTGGGTACGGACGGAGGTTCCCAAGGGTGGCGCTGGGTGGGGGGATGCCAGAGGAGGGGGAGTTCCCTGGGATAGGGGTCTTCTGGGATGAGCAGGTTCGCTGGGGTTGTGGGTACCCAGGGGTGGGTTCAGGGACGGCCGAGGGTTGTTGAACTGCCGGCCTAGAACGGACCTATTAAGCGGAAACGGTGGGTGGTGGCAGGCGGATCAGTTGACATACCGTACGGGAGTAACGAAATAATGTCTCTCTCCCCTCACCAACTCCGAGCCCTGCACCTGCTCGCTCGTCGAGTTGGTCGCCAGGTACTGGGACATACAACCAAACAAATGAAACTGTTTCCCTCTGAACTTATATCATTAGCGGCTATAGGATGCCGCTCGGAGGGTTTGTACCTGTACTTATCATCTGAACCTCAACACTAGCTGGTTCTAACTGGACTCATAGCTACATGTAGTAGTGTATAGATTGTTTCTGAGAGACAGTGATACCTCTATAGATGAAGGATTTAGGTAACAGGCAATGACCAGCGTATTCCATATTTCGCTTCACACTTTCATATCATATATATCTAGGTTTCTACATACCTGTCATGTTCTAGAGAATGACCTCAGAGCCGGAGAACAGTTTGGGTTCCCTTCAAACAAAAATTGGATGAACAGACGACGGGGACAGTAAACGTTTTCTTGTGGCGTGGTGACGCCACGCCTGAACCTCCAAGACCCCGTGACCTTAACGCCTTGATCACGACGATACGCCGCTCCCTGGGTATCATCCCCTCCTTCTTAAGGCTCTGGTCAAAGGCCAGGCCATATAGCCATAGGCTTTGCCGTCATATAGGAGGGTCTCACCGTTATTCCTGAAGTCGAGCATTATATTTCCTGGCGAGCCACGGCCACACTGTACCCAGGTTATGACCCCTGCCAACATAAGTATGTGAACATGATGGTTGTGAGTGGAGTACCAAACAGCTGGAATATGGGCTCTTACTTGTGACACTGGAGGGAAGCGTTTGATAACTGATTGAAAGATTGTTCTACTAATTATATCAAGATTGAAGAAATCATCGTAGGAACATAACAGATAAACACGATCTACGAAAAACATACATACACGATGAAAACCATCAAATCATGGTATGGTATGGTATGGTATGGTACCGTATGCTTCATTATTGGTCTTACCTTATACCACCCTATAGTGGGCCCGCAGCTCTCCCAGCTGTTCATCCTCCCAATAGGTTGGTCGATAAACTGGATACCGTGCTAAGGCTAATATATATATATATATATATATATATATATATATATATATATATATATCATTCATTTCACTTATTATACTTGATCGCTGTTTCCGCATCAGCGAGGTAGCGCTTGGAAACTGACGAAAAAAGATCCATCCACTCATATACACTTACATCCATACACTCCCATACACGTACATATACATACATTTACATATGCATATCAACATATAAACATATACATACACATACACAGCCCTATACATATATACCCATGTACATAATCACACTAATTTGCCTTCATCCATTTTCGACGCTACCCTGCCCCTCAGAAAACAGCATCGCCACCCCCCTGTGTTAGCGAGGTAGCGCCAGGAAAACAGACAACAAAGGCCACATTCGTTCACCCTCAGTCTCAAGCTGTCATGTGTAAATCACCGAAAACCACAGCTCCCATTCCACATCCAGGCCCCACAGACCTTTCCATGGTTCACCCCAGATGTTCCACACACACACACACACACACACACACACACACACACACACACACACACGTGTGCCAGGTACCCATTTATCGACCAACCCCTTGGAGTAGATGAACAGCTGGGTTGACTGTGGACCGACTGCCGTGTCATCAGAAATATGAAAATACCTTTCTTTGAACAGCTAAGCATTGGAATTCTCTTTCTCCTTTTGCCTTTCTCTCCTCTTCTCATAAGGTCCTCATCTTCAAGAGTTAGGCCTACAACCACCTGAGAAGCCATGGTAAATCTCTTCATTCCTTTTCCCTACTTCATATTTTTCCTTCATCCAAGATGGCCACGATTAAGGCGTGCTGTTGCCTGGTCTGTGTCAGTTACGATAAAAAAAGAACAGACAAAACAGTCACAACGACAGAGACCTACATCATTCTCCCGATAGTCCAGCAACGGACTGCTACAGTGCAAATGTAAGCGTGGGGAGGAGGAGGAGGAGGAGGAGGAGGAGTGGGCTAGTGGAGTTGGGTTGGGTGACTGACCTTGTGTCCCAGGAGGCCGGTGAAGGTGTGAGCCAGCTTCCAGTGTCGGGGGTCCAGCACCATCTCGCCCTCCATGGTGCTCACCCGCACCACGCCGCCTGCATCCGACCGGTACGAGTCCTGCCATCCATTAGAAAAGGTCACTGCCAGCATAGATGGAGGGAGGCTAACACTATTAAAATTCACAGTTCTCAAGTGTGAAGCAGGGTAGTGAAATGAACTCAGGCAGAATTGTAAGTCAAACAAGTCAGGAAGAATTATTAGTAAAGGAAGTTAAGAAGGACTGTCAGTGGGAGAAGTCAGGCAGGACTGTCAATGAAGGAGTATACAAGAGTGTTAGTGGAGGGAGTGGTGAAGGATTATGAGTTAAGAAAGCCAGGACAGTCTGTACACAGGTGGAAGGAACCAGGAAGGATTATGGGTTAGCTTTCAAAGGCCAGGCAGAATTATGAGTCAAAACTGATTTCCTGGAATGATGATAATGAGTAACTCACGAGTGCCACTAAGAGATAGAATAAACTTCTGGGAGATGATGGGAAGTGGAGAAAAATAATTCTACAAAGTGTGGCAGGATGATGAGTCTACTTTTGGATGATGGGTCAACTTTTGGAAGCGTGGTAGGATAAGTCTACCAGTGATGAGTCAATTTCAGGAAGTCTACCAGAAATGGTTCAGCTTTAGGATGTCTACCAGTAATGGTCAGCTTTAGGGATCCTACCAGTGATGGGTCAGCTTAGGAAGTCTACCAGTAATGGGTTATCTTTAGGGAATCTACCAGTGATGGGTTATCTTTAGAGAATATATCGGTTATTACCCAAAATTTCAGGGAACTTTGGCAGAATAATGAATTAAAGATATGGAGGTGAGGCAGGGGATGGAATAAAAATCCTAGGAAGTCCTGTGTGATGATAAGAAATGCTTAAGGAAGTTTTGACAGATTTACGGACAAAAGGTTTAGGGATCCATATATAATGAATGAAGGTTTAGGGATCCAGGTATGATATGTAAAGTTTCCTGGCAGTGAGGAAGTAAGACAGAGGAAAGCTGTTATCAATGTAAGATATTCATGATGTATACGTAAGAACGGTCAGTAACCAAAGTGTCTGTTGGAATTGTTTAGGAGGTGAAGACACATGGATGGGTTAGTAATGTCGGAGAGATCCAGAGGAGCAACTGGAATACTAGCAAGTTAACACATAGTAATATCAAAGATTCAAATGTATATGAAGTGATCAACTTTACTGGAGGAGACATGTGTGTAACAAGTATGAACAGCGGACGGGATGAGAAAGTCTTGTGTGTGTAAGAAATTTGTTGAGAAGAGTATTCTCAGAACCATTCTGAGGTGAGTCATTGATTGTGAAGAAATGAAAGGAAGATGTTAGTCCTAACTGTTCTCTAACATATTATGATCAAACCATCTTGATATATGTCATACTAAAATGTATTGCTGTATGACCCTTAGATTCTCTTGAAATCTTACATTACCACCTGAAAACGGTTCTGGAAACATGCTAGTACGTCCCTTGAGTGTGATGGAGTGACCATTGACCCGATCCTTAAGTTTCAAGTTAAAGGCGAGACTATGACACCCAAGAGTCGTACTGCCTTACTCGTATGGTCGTGCTGGAAGAGTTAAGGTGCTCTACACTGTGGTGAAAGACGATGTTTACTTCATCTATCAGTGAACCGATTAGTCGGATGTTACATGTTGAGGATGTAGACAAATAAGCAGAATGTTGTCGTTATTACAGTAATCAGTTTCACAATCATAACATTCAAATGTTTAGAAAACATGTTTACCTCAGTACGAGTTAGGGAAATCTTCGGAGAAAATCTGAGTTGTTCATCAGGTGGCGGCTCTGCAGGGCTACGGCCATCATGGCCGTTGTCGTGTGAGTAATGACAGCCCTGGTCCAGAGGAGGCCGCTCAGCCCTGTACCAGAGCCCGTCAACGTTGCCGTCGATACTGTGAATACGGGGCAGCGTGTGAGAGCAGTGCCTTACTCCAGCACTAGCTTGAGAAGATCCACGTTGATGGGTGACTGCGGGAAGACGAGGGTCACAGGAGTCCTGGGATGTGAATAGCTGAGGAGACAGACAGGTGTTGTAAATATCTACAACACTGTAACCCTGGGTATCGCACAAAACTTGCCCATTGCCTTTATTTCGCGGTCCACTGTAAGGGTAAAATGTTTCCTGGGTGTCAGGGTCATTTGTTCTGCTTTGGTAATGGGTGTCGCCGCTGGTACTTTCATCCCTGGGTGTCACACGAGGGGTGGAGGCAGAGTTTAACGCATGCCCGCCTCCCTCAAGAACGAGACCTACTGGTGGCAGCCCTGGCCCTCTACCCCTGGCTCTTGGATCATACAGGAAGCGTGGCGCACACGGGTGTAGTATAGAGGATGGGGATCTCCAAGAATGTTTGCTGCCATGTTCTGATGTGTGTAGGTCCAGCACATTAGGCCTGTTGGTCTCAGCAGTCTGGTCATTCAGATGACTTGGCACAGACTTTGGATTTATACAACCATTAGAAGTATTTCTATGACATTCATCAGAATTGACAGAGTTCCTGAAATCAGTTAAAGTTTGGTTATTCTTTTGGTTGTTAGTAAAATTTGCATGCAGTTGTTCGTATCCAAAATCCAGATACTCATACCTGTGAAGATGATCATATGATTGGTTGGTGGCCTCTTGTGATGATGCTAACAACCACTCAAGACTGGTCGAGGAATCTACAAACTCTACATTACTGTCCTGTGCATTGAAACGCTTGTCCACGGAGAAGTAAGCGCGGGTGTCAACAACAGACTCTGGAGGTGGAGGCTCGAAGCTGTATAGCTGTGGATAGAAGTATGAGCGGTGGTTCCTGGGTAAAACGTTCATGCCAGGCACCAACTGCCCAGTATCAATAGGCGAGTCGCATTTTCCTTGTGGTATAATCAACGAGGCCATATCTAACACTGAGGGCTGGTGTTTCCTAGTGTGCATCGGCTGACCACGAATGTCACCGACGCCTACGTTATACGTGTCGTCAGGACCCCTTGATGCATCATACATAGAGCTGGAGTGCGGACGTCCCGCTGACCACTGATCAGCCCAGGCAGATGTCTGGCCTCCATACTGAAGGGAACACGCATAAGCACAAGTAGAAACATTTGCCATCACAGTGAAATATGTTAAGTAAAACATGTATATGGAGAAAGTGATAAGATCAACAGATTACATGATGCTATAACAGCTGGGCTAAGGCTAGGCTATAGGTTGGGTTGGCGCTTTGGCCCATCTGGAGGTGTTAATCATGTGAATTGTAAAGTTTGTGGTCAAAGATAGTGCCTTTTAGGGATAGATCTAAACAAACTCTGCAAGAAATGTCACACCTTATTGTTAATAAGATACCTGATATTTTGTTTGTATCCACTTTTTGCATCTAGTCGGTAAAACTAACCATATGAAATTATGTAATGAAATACCTGTTATGAAATGTAACATTTCATGTAATACCAACCAACTGGGATATAAGACCTTTTGTGGTCTGTAATCATTTTGCGCTACTGCTCACAGGATGAGCATGGGGTTACCGGTACAAATCAATCACCTTGAAACTGGGATGATATATATATATATTATATATATATATATATATATATATATATATATATATATATATATATATATATATATATATATATTATCCCTGGGGATAGGGGAGAAAGAATACTTCCCATGTATTACCTGCGTGTCGTAGAAGGCGACTAAAAGGGAAGGGAGCGGGGGGCTGGAAATCCTCCCCTCTTGTTTTTTTTTTTTTTTCCCAAAGAAGGAACAGAGAAGGGGGCCAGATGAGGATATTCCCTCAAAGGCCCAGTCCTCTGTTCTTAACGCTACCTCGCTAATGCGGGAAATGGCGAATAGTATGAAAGAAAGAAAAGATATATATATATATATATATATATATATATATATATATATATATATATATATATATATATATATATATATGATAGAGTTGATAGAGATGCTCTGTGGAAGGTATTAAGAATATATGGTGTGGGAGGCAAGTTGTTAGAAGCAGTGAAAAGTTTTTATCGAGGATGTAAGGCATGTGTACGTGTAGGAAGAGAGGAAAGTGATTGGTTCTCAGTGAATGTAGGTTTGCGGCAGGGGTGTGTGATGTCTCCATGGTTGTTTAATTTGTTTATGGATGGGGTTGTTAGGGAGGTGAATGCAAGAGTTTTGGAAAGAGGGGCAAGTATGAAGTCTGTTGGGGATGAGAGAGCTTGGGAAGTGAGTCAATTGTTGTTCGCTGATGATACAGCGCTGGTGGCTGATTCATGTGAGAAACTGCAGAAGCTGGTGACTGAGTTTGGTAAAGTGTGTGAAAGAAGAAAGTTAAGAGTAAATGTGAATAAGAGCAAGGTTATTAGGTACAGTAGGGTTGAGGGTCAAGTCAATTGGGAGGTGAGTTTGAATGGAGAAAAACTGGAGAAAGTGAAGTGTTTTAGATATCTGGGAGTGGATCTGGCAGCGGATGGAAACATGGAAGCGGAAGTGGATCATAGGGTGGGGGAGGGGGCGAAAATTCTGGGAGCCTTGAAGAATGTGTGGAAGTCGAGAACATTATCTCGGAAAGCAAAAATGGGTATGTTTGAAGGAATAGTGGTTCCAACAATGTTGTATGGTGGGCTATGGATGGAGTTGTGCGCAGGAGGATGGATGTGCTGGAAATGAGACGTTTGAGGACAATGTGTGGTGTGAGGTGGTTTGATCGAGTAAGTAACGTAAGGGTAAGAGAGATGTGTGGAAATAAAAAGAGCGTGGTTGAGAGAGCGGAAGAGGGTGTTTTGAAATGGTTTGGGCACATGGAGAGAATGAGTGAGGAAAGATTGACCAAGAGGATATATGTGTCGGAGGTGGAGGGAACGAGGAGAAGAGGGAGACCAAATTGGAGGTGGAAAGATGGAGTGAAAAAGATTTTGTGTGATCGGGGCCTGAACATGCAGGAGGGTGAAAGGAGGGCAAGGAATAGAGTGAATTGGAGCGATGTGGTATACCGGGGTTGACGTGCTGTCAGTGGATTGAATCGGGGCATGTGAAGCGTCTGGGGTAAACCATGGAAAGCTGTGTAGGTATGTATATTTGCGTGTGTGGACGTATGTATATACATGTGTATGGGGGTGGGTTGGGCCATTTCTTTCGTCTGTTTCCTTGCGCTACCTCGCAAACGCGGGAGACAGCGACAAAGCAAAAAAAAAAATATATATATATATATAAATATATATATATATATATATATATATATATATATATATATATATATATATATATATATATATATATATATATATATATATTCGCCATTTCCTGCGTTAGCGAGTTAGCGTTAAGAACAGAGGATTGAGTCTTAGAGGGAATATCCTCACTTGGCCTCCTTCTCTGTTCTTTCTTTGGGAAAATTAAAAACGAGAGGGGAGAATTTCCAGCCCCCCGCTCCCTACACTTTTAGTCTCTTTCTTCGACACGCAGGGAATACGTGGGAAGTATTCTTTCTCCACTATCCCCATGGATAATATATATATACATATATATATATATATATATATATATATATGTGTGTGTGTGTGTGTGTGTGTGTGTGTGTGTGGCGAGGTGGCGATGGGAATGAATAAAGGCAGTGTGAATTGTGTGCATGGGTATATATGTATGTGTCTGTGTGTGTATATATATGTGTACATTGAGATGTATAGGTATGTGTATTTGCGTGTGTGGACGTGTATGTATATACATTGTGTATGGGGGTGGGTTGGGCCATTTCTTTCGTCTGTTTCCTTGCGCTACCTCGCAAACGCGGGAGACAGCGACAAAGCAAAATAAATATATATATATATATATATATATATATATATATATATATATATATATATATATATATATATATATATATATATATATTATCCCTGGGGAAAGGGGAGAAAGAATACTTCCCACGTATTCCCTGCATGTCGTAGAAGGCGACTAAAAAGGGAGGGAGCGGGTGGCTGGAAATCCTCCCCTCTCGCTTTTTTTTAATTTTCCAGAAGAGGGAACAGAGAAGGGGGCCAGGTGAGGATATTCCCTCAAAGGCCCAGTCTTCTGTTCTCAACGCTACCTCGCTAATGCGGGAAATGGCGAATAGTATGAAAGAAATACATATATATATATATATATATATATATATATATATATATATATATATATATATATATATATATATATATATGGGAATATCGGTAGTTTATACTTCAGCAAGCACTAAGTACAAATATAGATCTAACAGATTAGGGCTGAAATGAACTGCTGTTGCATCACTCACTTCACAACACTGTAGGGTGAGAGGAAGCAGGGGTGCTCATAACACTTCCAGTTATAGTGGGACAAACAGATGCAATGGCTTAACCTTCAACTTATGAGAAGCTTTGTATTCATCAAACATTTGGATGGTATGCAACACGATTTACAGTTGTGTCATATATCGGCCTTATATCATGCCGCCATCATTATAGTCTTAATATCTAGATTGTATTGGATGATGTAAAGTTGACATTAGTTGATCAGTTTGTTTCTGTAAATCTAGTACCGTATACAATTATGTCCGGATTACAACTGAAAAATTTGTGAGAAACTGTGGGTAACATCAAAGTTTTGAGAAGGTAGTGAAGAGAGGGTCACAATACCAATGTTGTAGCGGAGGTTATAATGCTCTAGTATGACCAGCAAACTGTGACTCAAATCTACAGCTGGTGTGGTATACGCGTGGAGGCTCCCGAAAAGTGAATATCAGATGATATGTAAGCGTCAAATGTTCATTCAGGGCAACATAGAAACTGTGTCAACAGTGAGCAGCCTATATGATGAACGTTTACGTAAATATTGTAAAGTGAAGAACACGTAACCTTCTAGTAGATTTTGATTACCTTATGTAGGGCATGTGTAGAACCTCGCCAGGTAAATATTGCATACAGACATAAGTATCTTGGCAAAGTATTCCGGCAAACAGTAAACATAGGAAACAGTGAGTATTTCTGTCAAGAATAACCATGACAACAATGTGTAATCACTGGTGAAGTGAGACTGTACCTGGTGCGGTAGGTTGACGGCAGGTCCCTTGGGGAGGATGTGGTGAGGAGGTAAACTCCTGTGTGGCTGGTGGTAGAGAGTGGTGGTGAGGCCTTGCACCTGCTGCTGGTCCGGGAGGAACGCCGGCACACACTCTTCACCATACATAAGGAGTTGTTTATCCCGCACCAGTGCTACCAGATCACTGACCTTGGACTCCTCTGCGGGCAGAGCCAACAAGATATAATATACAGTGCGTGTCTCTTGGGTGTCATGTGTTGTATAGTGATAGTGTACATTACAAATTAGATACGGCTATTGAACCAGTACTTCTCTCCCGGACAACTTGACAGAAAGTAATGATAACGTTTAGTGTAATAAGCTATAGCAACCAGACCCGAGTTACAAGATACCTGTGGGGTAGTAAATGCTTTGTTTACTCGAACCACAGGTGCTGCAGCTGAGCTGTGAGGCACATCTCTCTGGGACGAGAGGACAAAGAAAATTATATATCATGACGCAGACTCCGACCACAGGTACGAGGGCCATGCCTCGGGCACTACCAGCAGGAGCGGCCACTACGGACGGTACCTGCTCATCCGCTACTACCACTAGCTACATAACTGAAGGTGGCAACTACCATCTGTCATCAAAACAGATACTAATCAACAACAACAATACGAGGTTGTTGTTGGAACAGTCATTATCAGTCTGCTTAAGGACGGGAAAATTTGCTTGAACCTCTTTTGTCGCGAGATAATACGCATTATCTCATGGCTTCCTGGATGGCAAACATTCCTTCTCATAAAACCCTCAGAAAATTGACTAGCAAATGATAATGGGCGTGTGGAAACCAACTACAATAGGTTGTGTTACATATATACTGTTTCAATAAAGTAATGATGATGTTTGGTCGTTACATTACCATATATTTACTGTGAACTTTAAAAGCATGGATTACATTTAATATGATAGTGATTAGTCTGTATCTTCCCTCATGACTAACCTTCCCATGCTTCGTGCCTGACTGACCGTTCACCTAATGTTTCATCCCTCACGGCCAACCTTCTCTCAATTTAGGGATATAAATATACCAAAGCAATTATCTAGTAGCGCTTAATTAATCTAACTCCGAGTAAATCAATAATCAGAGAGAATCGTGAAGTAACTCGGTATATCTAATTAATGTATTCCATTTTCAGTGTAGTAATTTTGCTCCAGACGGTTGGCGGACTTGCCCCTTTGGCAGATTGTGGGGCTGGGGTGTCAGACCTCATCTCTGAAAAATTAATCGCTGAAAAGTTGAATGTCTGTACGTACCTGATCCACCCACTCCAGATGGGAATGGAGGTGATAACATGGACAGATAGTCTGTCATATCCCACATCACCAGTGAAATGTGCCCACTCTTCATCCCACACCAGAGGCTGCCAGTAACTTGAGAGACACTGGCTGTAGTGTTATCTGTGTTGGTACAGCGTCACTGAGTACTAAGTCTGAGAAAGCTGACACCCAAGGCACCCGGAATATGTGTAAATCAGATCACGAATGGAACTGAAGACACTCATAATGAGAAAACTTGGCAACTTTCCTCCTGTCCAGCCATGCCTCTTCCGTATTCATACCCTCCCGCCAAGATTTTTAAAAGTCAGATGACAGCTGATATATCCCAGAACAACAATATTCAACACATCTCTGTCGGATGGTCAGGTGCCAACTGACTGGAAACTAGCAAAGTTACCCCTATAAATAAAAAAGGAAACAAAGCTCGGGTTTTAGGATTACTGGCTACATAGTAAACTGGATTAGTAGCGTGGTCACGTGAGCAAAGGCAAAGAGTCATCTGTTATTAGAAGGGTCCTCCAGGGGTAAGTCGATCATGAGCTGGTGGGCCACAAGATAAAAGACAATCCTCTTGTGCAGGATCCTACGTCAGCTGGACCTGCCTCACGAAGGATACCTTTCTTGTAAGCCCGCCGCCTTCCTGACGCATCCTGGCCTTTCGTCCTTCTCCTGCGTCTGGGCGTCATGTCGTCTGGGTGCAGAAGTCCAGCAACCTCCAGTCTGAAAGAGAGAAATGTCTCGTTACTCCAAACCAAATACATTAAGGAAGAATGTAACTAGTTAGAGTACTTCTGTCCGCTGCACTGACTGAGTGTTATTCCTAATTCTGTATAGAGTATACACAGGGGGAAAAAAGCATCCTCCTGGATGGATCCGATGAATTTCGAAATTTTCATCAAAACGATTCGTGTTCTCTCGGTATGGTTGTCAAGCATTAATGTGAGACAAATTTCCTTATGATTATTGTACCCTCATTGTACAGCAATTTCCATCAGAATATGAAATCCATATAACATTCATTAGGGCAAGTGACAGGAAATGCTGCTAACAATTGATGCATAACAATATCATAAAAACAAGGATAAGAATGTGAGGTCAGATCAATGGGCCTTTCTCAAAATCCTTCATTCGTCTTCTCATTTTGCTTCACACATAAAGTGGTGTTACTTTTTTTTACCGTGTGTGCGTGTGGTGTCTGGCTTAGCTATCAAACAGCTGAGTCAAACTGACACATAGTTGATGCTAACCACACTACCACGAGTTGGGCTTCACTTGTGCCTATCCCTGGAGGTCTGCATAGCCTCAGAAGCAGCGAACTACCAAGATGATTACCCAACTGAAAAGCATTTCCTAACAATGCCGTCTGGGTGACCTTATTCTACCATCTTAGAACAGTTTATGTAATACAGGTGTTTAAAATGCGGATATCATAGAGAAATTTAGAGTTGCACAATAGAGATGGGTCAAGATGTGAGGCTGCAGCCTCACCGTACAAGTGGGTCAAAAGATGGAGTTGCACCCAACTCGAACACTGCAAATGGGTCAAGAAGTGGGACTGCGCCCTCCCCTTACATTGCAAATGAGTCATGAGCTGGGGCTGCACCCTGCCTGTACAGCTCAGACGGGTCAAGAGGTAAGACTGCAGCCTCTCCGTCCAGTACAAATGGGTCAAGCAAGGCCCGTGAGAGGAGTTTTATCAGGGGGTACAAAGTTTCTTTCGGGTCCCCTTCCCTTCTCCATTAGTCATTCTGTTTTTATCCACAACGGTTTTATGCCATAAGTGCAAAGTCAGAAAGGGTATGGAAGATGAGAGAGGGATTGAATGGAGCCTTCTTTTGATTTTCTTTACTTTCTAAGATCCCAGGATTCCCGGGCCCCCTTTTTGACCCCCGGGCCCAGATACGATGTACCACTTAAACCCTCCTCTCAGAGGCTCTGAGGTCAAGAGGTGGGGTTGCACCCTCCTCGTACAGTGCAAAAGGGGTAATACATTTTCCTGCTAATATTTTCTCCTTGAGTCTCCTCACTGTTGGGGTCTCACCTGCTCTTTCTGAAGTACGGATTCTCCGGTGCTTCCTCCACGTCTTGCAGCTGCTCGTATGTCTCCATGTCGTTGCTATCCGAGTGAATGTGACCGATGGGCCAAATGGTGCTGGGGAGGTCTGCTAATGGCATCCTTCGCCCGCCCTTGTTCCACGGTCTCTGCCGTGAAAGAATTAATAGATGATTAAATGAATAAATGAAATAGTTGGCCAAAGGCATACAGACACTTCTTTCCCTCGACCTTTGAATCAGAGGACTAGCAGCGGTCACATCACGCATGCAGGTGATCGACTCGTTTCTGCACATTTTGAACTAGTCAAAAAATGACGTCGTCAGGTCACTGATATACTGCAGTGGTGGTCCTAAAGAAGTGCAAACTTGGCAACCTCCCCGGACTCTAAGAGGCTTTAGATTACCCCCATATATTTGTATTTTTGTACCAATTGAATTTATTTCTAGGTTCGTCTTAACAATGTTGCAGCAAGGTACCTCCATTGCAGTTTCATGGATAGGCAAAACAAAATAGAAATAAAACAAAGATGATTTGCTTATAGAGCATCAAGATAAAGCCTTTAAGAGGTCCCAATTGACTATTCCACCCATGGACCCAGCAACCTTATGGCCATCAGTAGAAAAGAATAACTCCAACTGCAGATATGTACGACAAGAAACAACTAATTGAAACTGCTGAAGAAGCAGTGACTTTATCTTTAGTAGTAGTAGTAGTAGCTGAAGTAATAGTTATGGTTATATTTATTGTACTGGTAGTAGTAGTAGTAGTAGTAGTAGTAGTAATAATATTAGAATGATGATACTTCAGAAGTAATGAAATTAATGTTATCAATATCTTTATCACGTTGCTGTAATCAGTGTTATCATCACTGGAAAAATAACATTGATAGTACAAATCAGTAGAAGCTGAAGGATCTTTGATGGGGAAAGGAGACTGACGTTAAACAAGATGTTAAACAGCATCCACTTAGAAGCCAAAAGGAGAGAGATGAGTGAAGAGCGTGCGTGGCTGCAATGTTACAGGGGAAGTGAGATAGGGGTGTATATGGTAATATAAAAATCAAAGCAGAGAGCAACGAATACTAAAGAACCAAAGTGTATTAGTATTAAGGGAATAAACATAATTAAAAAAAAGAACCAGCGACACTTTTGAATTGATTCAGAAGGCAGTGAATGAAATATTTTGTCTATGACAAAGCTCGGAAAAGGTTTCATATTGGCATTTCTAAAGGCCAAGGAAAGGTTTCATATCGATTTTCTAAGGTAACTCTAATGTATTTGGTACAGATTCTATATTAATGACAGTCTAGCTGCCGAGAATCATAAACAACACACACACACACACACACATCAGAACTAGGTAAAAGTATATGAAACAGAAAAACAGCAAAATTGCACAATAATGGAAACAAAATAGAAAATACACTGGGAAAGAAAGTAACTTGGGGAGCAACAAAATAGCATCACACTGAATTCATGGCCTCTAGCTCAAGGAATTTAAAGAACTCTGAAGAGCCTTAGATGTTCCAGTGCTTGGCTTACAAGCCTTAATCTTATAATGCAATCCAATCAAGGAATTCAAAATGTTCGTAAGACTAGCGCAGCTCTTACGGATATCAGAAACAAACGATGTAGTCCCTAAGCTGAAAGTGCAGAACAACGTTGATTATGAAAGATAAAAGTCGAAAAGAAAAACCGAGAAGTGCAGACCATATGATCTGGAAGTTCCTGATTGGAGTTATAGCTTAGTGTTGTATAAGCACGTAAAAAACCACAGGCAATACATCTGGAACAGAGACTATACAAGAGGAACACTTGAGTGAAAATGATCATTCCATAATTCACAGTATCATGGAAAAATGTTGGAGAATTGTCCAGTGGTAAAGGGTAAATATTTCAAGAAAGTAAATACGTGATTCGGGAGGTTAACTCCCTCTGTTCCAGAACCTTTTCTAATTCATACCCACATCTCCAAATCTTAGCATTCATTCTAGCAACTACATTTTTCACCAATGACGTTCATTTCCATCGTTCTTACTTAGTCACATATTCCCCTTACCATTACTGACGCGAAATGTTCTATAGAATGAAAACGTCCTTTAGATCAAAAGAAGACGCATCATGTTCGGTTACTAGTAGTAAACATACGAGCCAGCCTTTCTCATTGTAAACGTTATCAGTTTCATATTCCTGCTCTCCTTTGTTTTGCACGTTATCCATCATCGTTATATCAATGTTATTGGTCTTCAGTAAACTTAACAAACAAATCGTTTAAGAGGCTTGTACACAAAAAGCCTCATGTAGCAAAATATAAGTCTAACAAAGCAACATAAGAAGCACATAACTTAAAAGCCTAACATAACATGAAATAGTTAAAATAAAAATGCTACCAATGACTTCATCAAAGTTCATTTAATCATAGACTTATATTAAGTTCAGATTATCAAATTTCATTTTTGAACGATTATATCTACCGTAACCTAACAACATTAATTCTTTTCCTTAGTTAAGTACTTTTGTAAGAGCTATCAGCGGCAACAGTTTTCATTAATCTAGAATGTATAGACTTGCTTCTACCTACTTAACACTTCTATTACCAAAGAAATTGATATCAATCCATAGATTACCAATGACGGCCCGATGTTCTGCTGTGTATTTGCAAAAAGTGGTTTTGTATAATGAATTACATTCGCCTGAAACACATTTCGCCCTGTGGAGTGCGCGATTTTCCCTTGGCAAAATAGAACTTAATTACATATTTCAAAAAGAATAGCGCACAAAGTGCATAAGTTATATAGTTCCGATAAGGCTTGATGGCAAAAGGTAGATTATAACAAGTACATAAATATGATTAAGGTAGATACAAAATAGAACGATTTCATGATCAAAAGCTATTATTACAGAGTTGAGCACAGCTAGTAAAAACTATGCAGAATTATGAATTAGTTGCAAACATATGAAAATCATTGCCACCTAATTTGTCCCATAAAAAGATTTTACTGGTTTCTTGGAAATATTTGACTGATAGTGGAAAACAATTGTGTTGAGCTGACAAATTAATGTAAATTATAAGAACCTACATACATTTACGGAGCAATGTTTAATTGTTTACAGTTTCACACACGCTCTGCTAGTTCTTTACATACAATCTATTTCCCTCCGGAATTTGGTCCACGGAGTTTTAGTTCTGTTTACAAATATTCCTGTTGTCCACAGAAGAAAATACATTTAAATGCTGAAAATATGTATGTTGATTACATAGGACAGTGATGGGTGACTACCATAATGTGTTGTGATACGATGGCATGGGTAAGACTGAAGCAAGTAAACGAAGGCAATAGTCAAACATAAAACGGAAAAGGAAAATTTGCTCCCGCGAATCTGTAATTGCCTGGGAATGAACACATAAAGAAGCGATCAAGTAATAATGAATCAGACCAGTTGCAATTTGAAGTATAAGTGTACAACAAATTCCATAAACTGAGCCAGATTTATAGAACTAACAAGTGAAAATCACTGAAACCAGCGAAATGCCATACCTCTCGATAATATCTCCTGGCACTCTTGTATTTAAGACCAAACTTGGTTCCAGGTATTATTTCTTCACCTGTGTATTGGTTTTCCTTGGCTTTATCAAAAAATTCCATTTTGATGGGAAATTGTAATATATATATATATATATATATATATATATATATATATATATATATATATATATATATATATATGTGTGTGTGTGTGTGTGTGTGTGTGTGTGTGTGTATGTGTGTGTGAATGTGTGTGTGTATATATAGGATGAAAGACGGGCGACAAGTTCAGGTTTGCCGCCGAAAACCACGTCTGAGAATAGCGTTCATGTTTGAAACTATTTCCTTTTACTCAAAATTAATATTCAGAATTCGATTTATATAATCGCGTATCTATTTCATTTAGAGAATATTTATGAAAATATAAGCTAAAATATTCATTTTGAATCAAAGGGGAAAATTATACATAAGAAAATATAGGATTTGTTAAATGTGGTCAGTCACAAATGTTTATCTGGTAAGGATTCCTTGAGATTCAAACATGTATTAACATTAGCGTATAAAGTTATCAAAATTACATTGCTGTATGATTTATTAAGTCGAATGGATTTTGACTGTAGTTAACCTAAAATGAACTCCACTCAGAATTTTTTAGATAAAAGTTTTGCATGTTTGTTGTGGGTAAAATATTTACATCGTTCGTCACGACGTCTGCACCAACTACATCCGTACCCCAGGCAAGGTAGCTTTATTGAGAATATTTCATCGTATTCGGTAATTTATACCTCTGAGGTTAATTTATTATAAAGTTCATATTACATGTTATGAAATAGTCGTTTGTTGCGTTGATATAGTGCCAATAGATTTAATTTGTTACATACAGAAAACTAGAAATTAGTGTTTGACTAGTCGATGGCGGCCTATGGTTAATACAGTAGTATGATTGCAGTGATAAGGTAACATTGCTAAAAGATTCCCTGAATTGCGAACTGAGGACTTTTAATGTCTGCATCATATTTATTTGAAGTTACTAGTGGAGACGGAACCAAATGCCATTGTATCAGAAATGTCTGGAGTTTTTAACCCAACACTTTCTCAGATCTGTATACATGTACACCACGGATTTAATACTGTAGGTTATAATATGATTCATGTCAGACTCCACCAGTTTTATAGTTTGCACACATTTCACAGCAAGTGTAAACAAGTATCAGTGATATTCCATTATGTTTTGATATGCATGTAAACTTGAATTTTTCTCAATATTTTAGTTTAATTGGTTTCCTATCCTATGGCAACGGACGACTCAAAACACATAAGAAAGGAGATACTTAAAGGTGAGAGAAAATGTGCGGTTTAATACCGTAAAGTATAAAGAAAGAAAAACAATGAATGGGAACTATGAAAACCTTCCATGATTATTCCCAGGGACTCAGATATACTGGTACCTTGTTCTTACTGTTTTATTAAAGTATTGTATTCATTTGCACTTATCCACTTGATGTGGTCATAGAAACGACTGTAAAAAGAGGAAGTGTGGATATATGAAAAATACCTTAAGTGATTTTTTTTATTCTTAGAAGGGAACATTCAGAATCGGTTCCTCTTAATGCACCCATAAAACTGTGTTTGCTCTGAATTAACAAATTTAGTTCAAAGTGATATTGATATAATAGCATTAAAAGTGAAAAATATCTTTGCCTGTGAGGAAAGTTTGGCAAGAGTTTTTCTTCTCTCTTACCCTTTTTCATGCCCACCCTACTTTAGGGGAACCACTGACATGTTCACGTTAAGGGAAACTCCAATGGTCCGGAAGTGTTTAAATGTCCATCAGTACTCTTATAAATTAATAATACCACTCTGAGATAAGCATTAAACAAAATGTAATTCTCATGTAAGAGTCATCTGAAGACAGCTCTTGCCTTCATGGTTTATTTCATTAATGTTCCTGGACTGTGATCATGATTTAGAGCATGAAAGGCGTGCAAGGAATGTAGTGAATTGGAACAATGTGGCATACCAGGGTCGACATGCTGTCAGTAGACTGTCTTTGCAATGATTATAGGTAGTGATAAATGCTGAATGTGAGTCAATGATAGGAAAGCTTTTCCAAGCCCAATATTCCTGATCCATTTCCTGAATGGCCTCAGAACAGAATAGGTTGAACCATGAATTGGAAGAGAGGTCATCGTACATGAAAATGGGATAAATGCTTCCATTCCTGCAAGAATAACCTCTGTTATGCATTTGGCAGAGACAAGCATCACCACATCAGAGAAATTAATTTACCCAAGGAAAGTCAGTAAAGAATTTCATAGTTATTTTAGTCTGCTTTTTTTAAGGTGCCAATATTTACATTGAGAAAGGGCCACTGGAGTGTGAAATGCCATGAGGATAGATACATTGTGAGACTTTGATCAGGTGAACCAACAGCAGGATGGGTTAGGGGTGAAAAACAGATTCAAAATATTAGTAGAGTGATCACAGCAGTCAGGATTATGGGTAGGGTGGGAGATAATATGCTCTAGATCATTAAGATTGGAGAATGTAAGGGATTCATTCCCCACACCTTTTGTATCAGAGGAATTCAATCATTCCTTATGGAAAAACATTGAAATCCCCTAAAGCAGAGGATCTCAGGTTGCATGTGGGATGATGCGGAAGTCTCATGGCAGGAGTTAATATAGTCAAAGAGATGTATAAGTTATAGAATTAGGAGAGCAATCAGCAAAACAGAGGAAGAGTGTGGTAGTTAGGAGACAGACCTTGAGCCACATACCATCAAAGTTTGGAGACTCAAGGTCCTCATGGTGTGCAGCAGGTGTGTTGTACATATTATTGATAAGCAAGAAGTACACACACACACACACACACACACACACACACACACACACACACACACACACACACACACACACACAAAAGCAGCATGCTAGCATTTCCCCACTCTTTTTCTGAATACCTCACCTCTTTTTTACTTTATTATTTTTGGCTCTATCAACCCTTCTCACACCACATGTTGTCTTCAAGCATTTAATTTTGAACAAAACCACCCTCTTCTGCACTTTTTGATCTAGGGCCCACACCTCACATCCATACTTCACTGATGGTGCTACTATACCATCAAACATACCCAAATAATAGTCAGTACACCCAAGACCTAAGTCCCCTCACCCACCCTACGGCTAATTTTAGCTTTCATGTTTCCATTTGCTGCCATGTCCACTCCCAGTTTGCTGAGATCTTAAAAATTATCCAGGATTCCTCCATTGAAGCTCACAAGCCAACTGACTTGTTTCTCTCCCATGCTAAGCTTTATAACTTTACTTTTATTTACATTACCTCACAGCTTTTTCCTTATACTCACTCTTTCAAATTCAGATACTGTCTTCTGTATTTTATCATTTCAGTCTATTTTCTGAGTAATGTCATTAGCAGTCACCAACTGGGTCCCCTTCTAAGCCCCCCCAAAAATATACTACAAATCTTCCCCTCTTTTCAAGACCCTCACATTAATCTCATTCACCATCCCATCCGTAAACACATTAAACAGCCATGGTGACATCACAAACCAACCTTTTCTTGCAGTCACTCACCCACCTCTCCCTGCTCACATGCATAATTCTCTTGGTAGAAACTCCTCACTGCTGCTTGTAACTTTCTTCCCATACTTTATATTCCCTAAACACTGTTCGTAGAGCATCTCTACTAACCTTGTCAGACATGTTCTCCAGACCCATAATTGCCACATACAAACAAATCCCTCTCTTTCTAAAGTATTCCTCACACATTCTTCAGAGCATACAGCTGATTCACACATCCTGTCATTCCTATAGCTAAAGTGTTCCTCCCAAGTCATACTTTGTGCATGCCACCACCCTCTTAAACATCACTTTTAAACAGCTTGCCAGGTTTTGTCTGAAAATTGATGTTTCTCTGTTTCAAACATTCACTTTTGTCCCTTTTGGTTTTACACAGATGGTATCATAAAGGCTTTCTGCCAGTCCTCAGCCCACTTTGAACCATACATACATTGAGAACCCGTACTAACCAGTCAACAACACTTTAGCTAGTTTCTTGAGAAATTCATCAATAGTCTCATCTGCTCCTGCTACTTTGTTGCATTTCATCTTATGCAAGGCATTAACCACATTTTTGTATTTCACCAAACCGTCCATAGTCCAAACACCCCACATCTGCTTCTCTATCATCTAGCACATTCACCAGTCCATCAAAATGCTCACTCCATCATCTCTTTGCCTGTTACCACTTCTTTATCTATTCCCTTCACTGATGCTTCTATTTGTCCCCATATATGAATACTTTATAATATATATTATTCTTTTCCACTTAAATATTATACTGCCTTATCAAAGATGGAGGCCTCTGAAGTACAAGGAAAATCTTGGGTTGAATTATAAAGACTGCATTGTTTACATTCAGTTGTGCTTTTTACCAAAAACTGGAAATATATTTTGAATTTATTCAAAACCATTGTTTCAGAACGTGAACCAAATTAAGAATGGCAGCAGAACCATATGATCTGGTGGTTTTTGGGGCCACAGGATATACAGGGCAGTTTGTTGCTGAAGAGGTAAGATTTTTACTTTTCTTCTTTTATAGAATTCTTAATGTTTGAAATGTTACATTCTGCATAGCTAGAATAGGAACTGAATTAAGAATGGCAGCAGAACCATATGATCTGGTGGTTTTTGGGGCCACAGGATATATAGGGCAGTTTGTTGCTGAAGAGGTAAGATTTTTACTTCTCATGTTTTATAGAATTCTTAATGCTTGAAATATTACATTCTGCATAGTTAGAATAGAACTAACATAAAACTTTGGGATGTCATTACTGGAACATTTATGAGAAATACTTTATACTCCAAGGCTCCCTTTTTTTCCTGGGAAGTTGTATGAAGAGTGGTGATTCTGAGGGTGGTAGCACCAGATGGCAGGAGTAATGTAGTTTCAGAATTGGTAGAGGATGTGAGCATCATGTTTTTGCTTTAAAGAATGTATGTAAGAGATACTTAAAGAAACAGAAGGATTTATACTTGGCATGTATGGATCAGAAGGAAGCACATGTTAGGGTTAATAGAGTTACTGTGAGGAAGTTGTTACAAATATATGGTGAGGGAGGAAAGCTATTAGAAGCAATTAGTAGTTTTATCAACAAAGGTGTATGTTTGGGTAGGTAGAGAGGAGAGTGTGTGATGTCATCATTGCTGTTTTATTTGTTTATGGATCGAGTGGTGGGGGTGGTAAATGGAAGGGTCTTGGAGAGAGGAGCAGGTATGCAGTCCTTATGGGTGAGGGGACATGTGTCATTTGTTGTTTGCTTATGACTTGGCACTAGTGGCAGATTCAAGTGAGAAACTGCAAAAGTTGGTGTCTCCATTTGGGTGAGTGTGTGAAATGAGAAAGTTGAGTGGTAATATAGATATAGGGAAGGTCATTAGGTTTAGCATTGCAAAGAGACATGTTAATTGTGATGTCAGTTTGTTAATTGTGATGTCAGTTTGATTGGAGAAAACTTTTAGGAGTGTTATGTCAGTTTGATTGGAGAAATCTTTTAGGTAGTGAAGTGTTTTAGATACCTGGGAGTAGACATGGCAGCAAATAGAACTGTGGAAGTAGCATTGAGTCATAGGGTGGGTGAGAAGTTGAAGGTTCTAGGATCATTGAGGAATGTGAGGACGGAGCAGTCATTGTCAGGGAGGACAAAAAAGGGTATGTTTGAAGGCATGATAGTTCCTACGATGTATGGATACAAGAAAGAGGGTGAATATGTTAGAAAGTAATTCTTGTGGTTTGAGGAGGGTTGATTAAGTAATGACAGGGTAAGAGAGAGGTTTGGTAATAAGACTATAACTGTGTTCTGATATGGTTTAAACATGCAGATAGAATGAGTGAGGAGACGTTGACAAAGAGGATATGTCAGAAGTTGAGGGTGTTAGGAGAAGGGGAAGACCAAATTAGAGATTGAAGGATAAAGTGATAAAGATTGTGTGTTCTTAGGGCTTGTTTATGGTAGAAGGTGAAAGGCACACATTGGATAGCGTGAATTGGAGTGATATGGTATCATGTGGCAATATGCTGTCAGTGGACTGAAACATGGCACACAAAGCAGCTGAGAAAAACCAGGGAAAGGTCTGATGTGCATGTTTGTGGGTTAAGGCTGTGGCTTAGGCTTAATTCACATGACAGCAAGAGAATGGTGTGACTGAATGAGGCCTTTTCTTCTTGCTAATGCAGAATACGGCAAATAGGTGCATAAGCAAGCAAATTGCTTGGTTTTCTGTTAGGTTATGTGGTATGTCAGCTACTGCAATATCATAACTGTTATCACATAATGCTCAGCTAAGTACATAATGTATAAACCATAGTATTTACTCTATAAACAGTCTTTTATATATGCTACCCTGACTATGTAGATGTACCTCTCTCATGTGCATATCCGAAGTGTAGAAAGATCCAGCCCACCTTGATCTTAAGTGCTTTTTATGATTAGGTAACTAGATACATTCTTGACCTCCCAGTTCTTTAATGTCTCAGTTGTTATTTTCAGCCGAATTGCTAACTCTAAAAAACCATTATTTATTTCTTTATATACAAATATGAAAGAAGAGACTTATTTCTATAACACCATGTTTTGCAGATTGCCAGAATTGCTGAGAAAAACAGCAAACTCAAGTATGCCTTTGCTGGTCGCAACAAAGTTAAGCTGAACAAGACAGTGGAAATGGCAAAAATGAATACAGGGCTTGAACTAAGGAATGTTGGAGTGATTGTTGCAGATGTTAATGATGAAGAAAGCCTTCTTAATATGGCAAAGCAGGCTAAAGTTGTCCTAAACTGTGTTGGACCAGTATGTATAAAATTGTTGTTGTAATTTTTTATCTGTACACTTCTACTATTCAGCAGTATGGCTCACACTGTTTCTTCCAGGCATCTCTATACAACTCATGGTACACTCAAAGGTGAGTTGGACCGAATTTCAAAAGGACCAAATTCCTGGAACTCAGTCCATTATGATGGCCGTCGCTGAGAAAGTCAGTCCTTTTCCCAGTTAGGACTGGAATGAGGACCAACATTCTATTTTTGATCAATTCCCGATGGCCCAACTTTTCTCGGTCATTTTTATTCTTATTATTTTATCTTTTTTCAGGTTTCCACTATAGTAAACTTACTTACTTAAACAAACTCAACTCAGTACAGTAACCTTTCATACAGTGTCTTTTTGAATGATTTTGGTGTGACAAAAGATTACTTGGAGAAAGATGATATCTTGTTTCAGCAAGAAGACTCAGAAAGAGACTTAAACTGAAATAGAGCATGTTTCACCGCCTGAAGGCAAAGGAAAATCTAGTGTTTTCAGTCTTTCCACCTCAAGGCAAGCAATTGGAGCTCCCAGCAGTAAAACTAAACCCAGTAACCCTTGGCTGTACCTGGACAAATATTTTGAATACATGGGCCCCAGGGGTGAACAGAACCTGGAATGCAAGTGCTTGCTGTGTCTGCCAAACAAGAACTTACTCTTGACAAGAACAAGAGCCAAAACAACCTCAGATGACGTCTCTAGATACCACTCTCACGTCCAAAATCAGTTTGGCTGGTGCATCAAGGATGGGGTTGTGATCCAGAAAAGAAAGAAGCAGCTAAGTGACTGTCTGAATTGCCTCGGTGACAAGAGGCAGAGGACCATGGTTCAGCCAACTTTACAGGAGACCATTACTGGACTGTAGGGTCACCAGGGGTCTCTTTGAAGAGCAGGTCAGTAAATTTGATTTAACATTTTCAACTGTGTCTAAAAGTCTGTATGTCAGTCTGTTATGGTGAAACATAAGGAATTTATATTTCTTTTTAATTAATCACTTTCTATGTGGACAACATGTTGCCACTTAACGTCATCTGCGCTGATTCATGGAAGGACCTTATCAACACCTGTGTTCCTAGTCAACACATAATGTCTAGGCAGACGCTTACCAGGCATATCGAAGACAGGTATGTTTGTTTTGGCTATTTAACCCTCGTAAGCATTGGGATTCAGGGTCACATCAACCATATTGATATAAGCGTTTGTGAATGCATGTTCTAGTTATTGAAGTTAAATATATGTTTTGAGTGACAAATGGATATACATCAGAAAACATCAGTATTATTTATTTTATCTTTTAATAAACTTTTTAAGGTTTGAAGAGAAGAGGCAGCAACTGCGGAATGTCCTCAAATCTGTACAGTAGGTCTCTACTATGGCAGCTGTTTGGACATATGCTCACAGTATGCTTGAATTTTAATTGAATTATACTTTTACTCCAGGTAAAAAGAACACTAATAAACAGTGAGTTATTTTGATTAATTCATTACAGAGGTCTTGAAATATAAATGAAAATTTTATAGGGAGAATACATTTCAATTGAATCATTTCAAAGTATTCCATAATCCATTCCATTTCAAGTCATTCATGTGGATGACTGTTCACTGGATTGACCAGGAAACCCTCCTCAGACAGAAGTTAGTCTTAGTGTGTAGATGACTCAGTGGATGACACACCTTCAACATCCTTGCAAAGGAGATATATAAAGTCCACTTCTACCTTGCATTCGAGTCAAAGATCTGCAGGAGTACTACTGACAGTGACATGTAAGTAGATTTTTTCTTAAATTTCATCATTCGCATTCCATTACTTTTCTAATTATTTACATTTTTCATTTTTCTGTAACATTGAATAAAAATTTATGTTAATTGTGTTTCATTGCGTAGTCTTTAGCAAAATGGACGAGGAGGTCCAGAAAGGAAGAAGGTGTGGGGTGGACCGATGATGCGGACACATAGTTCAGGTTGAGGATCTGGCATTGGTATTGGAAGGTAATAGGGATTATTGATTATTTCTTGATTTCATTTACTTTTTACAAGTCCTTTAAAGTATTTTGTCTTCACTCATACGTACTGATTGAATAGATTTAACATCTACTTTCAGCCAGTTCCATGGAAGATTCTTAACACATCTTGCTGAAGCACACAAGGTGTGCCGCCCATACCATAAAGCTAGTGGTCACCTCCAACACTGACAAGGTCTTGAAGGACTCACCATCCCACAGGAAGATGTACCAAACTGCTTTTGGTAAAGCTATGAATCTGTGAAACAAGCAGGCAAGAAGCTCACAAACCTCAGACCCCATCAAGGCCAAGATAGTGATGCTGCTGGCTGTCCCCACTGTTATGAGATGGAAATTCATCTATGACATGATATAACATCAAGTCAAGATCTTCTGAGACAGGGAGAAGCTTCATGGACTACACCAAGCTTGCAACATTCTTGGGGTACCTTCATTCTCATCTAGTAAGTAATTTTTAACTTTTCTTTTTTTTTTATTTTACTTTCCCTTTTGAAATGGTATAAATGTTAAAACTTGAAAGTTAAAGATACGATATAAAAACTGAAAAATTAAAGTACAGGACTAAGATACTCTCAGTTTTTATTTCAGTTGATATTTGCTTCTTCAAAGAGTATCTTGAGGTGATGTAACCGGTCTGTAAGGCATTAGACATCATGCAAAGGGAAGACAAAGCCTAAATGGGAGCACTTCTGCCCATCTTGTCCATCTCTCTCAAACTGTTGAGGTAGTTGAAGGAAAGCACCAATGTCAAGATGTCAGCCACTGGCAGTTGCTGTCTGGAATGGCATCAAAAGCAGGTTTGGTCCCCTTTTTGAGGACATAGACTTCCTCCTGGCAGCTGCACCACACCTTCAGTTCAAATTGGACTGGGTGAGACAGTGTCATGTATGACATCGACACCACAGCCAAGGTGAAGAAGCAGATGGTAATTATGGTGGAGAAGATTCTTATGGACTCGGGCAAGGAACCCAGCTGCAGGGAGGGTGAGAATGACCGAAAGGAGGACTTCTTTGGGGCTTTCTACGAAGGTGGGGCGAAAAGCAAAGAAACTGGAACCAAGTTGGTGGAAACATCTCTCAGCAAGAGGCCTGTGAAACCTTTCATCATTAACAAATACTCATTCCCAAGCCCGACATTGAAGGACTTGTTTATAAAGTTTAATACACCTATCCCTTCCAGTGCTGATGTAGAGTGGCTCTTCTCTTGGGAAAAGGCATCCTCATGCCAAAAAGTTCACGGTTCAATGACCGCCATTATGAAATGATGGTTTTTTTTTGAAGGGAAAATGAAGTATTATTGTAGTTATTTATATATATTTTATTTTGCTTTGTCGCTGTCACCCGCGTTTGCGAGGTAGCGCAAGGAAACAGACGAAAGAAATGGCCCAACCCACCCCCATACACATGTATATACATACACGTCCACACACGCAAATATACATACCTATTTATCTCAATGTACACATATATATACACACACAGACACATACATATATACCCATGCACACAATTCACACTGTCTGCCTTTATTCATTCCCATCGCCACCTCGCCACACATGGAATACCATCCCCCTCCCCCCTCATGTGTGCGAGGTAGCGCTAGGAAAAGATAACAAAGGCCCCATTCGTTCACACTCAGTCTCTAGCTGTCATGCAATAATGCCCGAAACCACAGCTCCCTTTCCACATCCAGGCCCCACACAACTTTCCATGGTATACCCCAGATGCTTCACATGCCCTGATTCAGTCCACTGACAGCACGTCAACCCCGGTATACCACATCGATCCAATTCACTCTATTCCTTGCCCGCCTTTCACCCTCCTGCATGTTTAGGCCCCGATCACTCAAAATCTTTTTCACTCCATCTTTCCACCTCCAATTTGGTCTCCCACTTCTCCTCGTTCCCTCCACCTCCAACACATATATCCTCTTGGTCAATCTTTCCTCACTCATTCTCTCCATGTGCCCAAACCATTTCAAAACACCCTCTTCTGCTCTCTCAACCATGCTCTTTTTATTTCCACACATCTCTCTTACCCTTACATTACTTACTCAATCAAACCACCTCACACCACACATTGTCCTCAAACATCTCATTTCCAGCACATCCACCCTCCTGCGCACAACTCTATCCATAGCCCACGCCTCGCAACCATACAACATTGTTGGAACCACTATTCCTTCAAACATACCCATTTTTGCTTTCCATTTCTTCAAGGCTCCCAGGATTTTCGCCCCCTCCCCCACCGTATGATTTACTTCCGCTTCCATGGTTCCATCCGCTGCCAGATCCACTCCCAGATATCTAAAACACTTTACTTCCTCCAGTTTTTCTCCATTCAAACTTACCTCCCAATCGACTTGACCCTCAACCCTACTGTACCTAATAACCTTGCTCTTATTCACATTTACTCTTAACTTTCTTCTTTCACACACTTTACCAAACTCAGTCACCAGCTTCTGCAGTTTCTCACATGAATCAGCCACCAGCGCTGTATCATCAGCGAACAACAACTGACTCACTTCCCAAGCTCTCTCATCCACAACAGACTTCATACTTGCCCCTCTTTCCAAAACTCTTGCATTCACCTCCCTAAAAACCCCATCCATAAACAAATTAAACAACCATGGAGACATCACACACCCCTGCCGCAAACCTACATTCACTTAGAACCAATCACTTTCCTCTCTTCCTACACGTACACATGCCTTACATCCTCGATAAAAACTTTTCACTGCTTCTAACAACTTGCCTCCCACACCATATATTCTTAATACCTTCCACAAAGCATCTCTATCAACTCTATCATATGCCTTCTCCAGATCCATAAATGCTACATACAAATCCATTTGCTTGGGAAATGTTGTGGGAGCCACGTTCATGACCCTCACAGTTTTCTGGTTAGATAGTGAACTGGATCTCATTCTAAGTATTTCTCACATACATTCTTCAAAGCAAACACCTGATCCACACATCCTCTACCACTTCTGAAACCACACTGCTCTTCCCCAATCTGATGCTCTGTACATGCCTTCACCCTCTCAATCAATACCCTCCCATATAATTTACCAGGAATACTCAACAAACTTATACCTCTGTAATTTGAGCAATTACTCTTATCCCTTTGCCTTTGTACAATGGCACTATGCATGCATTCCGCCAATCCTCAGGCATCTCACCATGAGTCATACATACATTAAATAACAATACAGTCACCCCCTTTTTTAATAGATTCCACTGCAATACCATCCAAACCTGCTCCCTTGCCCTAACCCTCTCAATTTGCACACCACCTCGACCAAAACACCCTATATCTGCCACTCTATCATCAAACACATTCAACAAACCTTCAAAATACTCACTCCATCTCCTTCTCACAGCACCACTACTTGTTATCACCTCCCCATTAGCGCCCTTCACTGAAGTTCCCATTTGCTCCCTTGTCTTACGCACTTTATTTACCTCCTTCCAGAACATCTTTTTATTCTCCCTAAAATTTAATGATACTCTCTCACCCCAACTCTCATTTGCCCTCTTTTTCACCTCTTGCACATTTCTCTTGACCTCCTGTCTCTTTCTTTTATACATCTCCCACTCAATTGCACTTTTTCCCTGCAAAAATTGTCCAAATGCCTCTCTCTTCTCTTTCACTAATAATCTTACTTCTTCATCCCACCACTCACTACCCTTTCTAATCAACCCACCTCCCACGCTTCTCATGCCACAAGCATCTTTTGCGCACTCCATCACTGATTCCCTAAATACATCCCATTCCTCCCCCACTCCCCTCACTTCCATTGTTCTCACCTTTTTCCATTCTGTACTCAGTCTCTCCTGGTACTTCCTCACACAAGTCTCCTTCCCAAGCTCACTTACTCTCACCACCCTCTTCACCCCAACATTCACTCTACTTTTCTGAAAACCCATACAAATCTTCACCTTAGCCTCCACAAGATAATGATCAGACATCCCTCCAGTTGCACCTCTCAGCACATTAACATCCAAAAGTCTCTCTTTCGCGCGCCTGTCAATCAACACGTAATCCAATAACGCTCTCTGGCCATCTCTCCTACTTACATACGTATACTTATGTATATCTCGCTTTTTAAACCAGGTATTCCCAATCACCAGTCCTTTTTCAGCACATAAATCTACAAGCTCTTCACCATTTCCATTTACAACACTGAACACCCCATGTATACCAATTATTCCCTCAACTGCCACATTACTCACCTTTGCATTCAAATCACCCATCACTATAACCCGGTCTTGTGCATCAAAACCACTAACACACTCATTCAGCTGCTCCCAAAACACTTGCCTCTCATGATCTTTCTTCTCATGCCCAGGTGCATATGCACCACTAATCACCCATCTCTCTCCATCAACTTTCAGTTTTACCCATATCAATCGAGAATTTACTTTCTTACATTCTATCACATACTCCCACAACTCCTGTTTCATGAGTACTGCTACTCCTTCCCTTGCTCTTGTCCTCTCACTAACCCCTGACTTTACTCCCAAGACATTCCCAAACCACTCTTCCCCTTTACCCTTGAGCTTTGTTTCAGTCAGAGCCAAATATCCAGGTTCCTTTCCTCAAACATACTACCTATCTCTCCTTTTTTCACATCTTGGTTACATCCACACACATTTAGACACCCCAATCTGAGTCTACGATTGTAGTTACTTTTATTAAATACTACTAATTACTTTTTGTATTACTTGTACTAGTGTTTTCAATTGGTTGCTTGTGTTTCCTTTCAAATTAGTATTCCTCACTTATAACAAAGGAAAGGACCAAGGACTGAGTCAGGCCTGGTTCCTTTCTTCAGGAAGAACTGGGAATGTTGATCCATTTTGAGTCAACGACCGGGACCGTCGGTCCTTTTTGAGGACTGGATGCCGACCTTTGGGTACATCTATATGTTAACATTGCTTTCATACATGTGCTTCCTCTTTCTTTTTACCAGTGCGTCCTTGATGTCCCACTTATCCATACTCATGTACACCATCCTTATATTTATTATTTTATTTATTTTGCTTTGTCGCTGTCTCCCGCGTTTGTGAGGTAGCGCAAGGAAACAGACGAAAGAAATGGCCCAACCCACCCCCATACACATGTATATACATACACGTCCACGCATGCAAATATACATACCTATACATCTCAATGTACACATATATATACACACACAGACACATACATATATACCCATGCACACAATTCACACTGTCTGCCTGTATTCATTTCCATCGCCACCTCGCCACACACACACACACATATATATATATATTTTTTTTTTTTTTTTTTGTCGCTGTCTCCCGCATTTGCGAGGTAGCGCAAGGAAACAGACGAAAGAAATGGCCCAACCCACCCCCATACACATGCCTTGATTCAATCCACTGACAGCACCCTTATGATCTTTATTTCTGTATGTGGAGACCTAGCATATTGTCTCTGAATTCTCTCTTGATTTCCTCATCATGCCCTGTAAACAGAATGAAGCTGTGTACTGATAGCTTAAAATGTAATGAAGTTGTAGGTTTTTGCTGTAGTTATTGAGGAATATTATATAACAAAACTACCAAAAAAAGTCTCCCATATTTACAGGAGAACCTTATAATATTCATGCTAAAGTTAAATTGATTGATCTGTCACCAAAAGAAGATATATACAGCATATTCTAAAGCCTTTGGTGTAACACTGTATATTCGAGTTCATCATGTAGTTCAAAATATTCAAGATTGAATTGTAAGACCCCACTCAAATTATAAGAAAGTAGAATTCTTTTAGTGTCCTGTACTTGTTACTAGTGATAATGAAATAGCTGAGGCTAAAGCAACTACATTTAGAATCTTTAAATGAAAGTTAACCATCACAGTGATTTTATGTGAAGAGTAAATGATTATATTATATGTAAATGACAAGCTTGATGGGACACAAAAGCCCAAAAGATCGACAAACTATGGATGATAAAGAAAGATAAAGTGTGGCCTTCCTCTGTCGACAAGTATTACCACTTTGAACATTTTGTCAGCTGAGGAATGTTCATAAAATCTTGACCCATGGTCATTAAATGTAGAGTAGACTGGCCTGAGTATGTGACACCTGCAGTTGCAATATTACCATTGAACATATATTGAGAGAAGGTCTTAGTCAAGTATGAATTACAAATAACAGTGGAAGAAATAAAAGTACTATATTGGAGACATTTCAGGCAATAAGGTTATTGTAAATAGATAGATGGACTGTTGAAATGAGGCTAAAATATTTTATGTCGGTTATTTTAAGGGTTTAAATATTTTTATCATACTAAAGAGCACTGAATAACCATTAGATTTTCCTGTTTTGCAAATACAGGTTAAGCCTCTTTAATCCAACAACCTTGAGACCTGGCCATTGCCAGACCACAGAAGATGCCAGAAAGCAGAAATTGACCCATAAGGGAACCCTGTATGTAAATATATGCCTGATCCCTAGTCTTGCAAGCTCATTCCACATACATATTGCTGTTATCAAAGGTAGAACAAAGCTTAAAACAGGGAATAATACAACCATTAATGCTTCCAAAGTTTATATTGTTACATCAAAAGTACCCCCAGATGGAGACTCCGAAATATCTTGGGCAAGGGTTTATCGTGGCATTCGATGCCAATAGAGGGCAGATTCATCAGCATTATACTCTTATTCTGAGATTTAAGTTTTCTGCTGCCACTAACTGTGCAATTTCATCCACAAGCTTTGTTGCAGCTTTGTAACGAATGACCATAGGATGGTAGTTGGCTTTGGTTGACTCGTTACTATTGTTGTTTTATTATTATCATCAAGGCAGCCAGCCGATGCTGCAGCGTCAGTCCCAGCCAGGCAGTTGGCTCATACACTCTCTCTTGCCCTGTACATGTTGGTTGTTTAATAGATAATTGGAGTCTTTATCGATTCTCTTGATATGACCTTACACTACAAGCTTCTGTGTCAGTGCTACACTTTTCACCACACACACTATGTACTGAAATTCCATGTCTCCACTGAAACTAGTGTAACATCCTTGCAAACATTCACAGTCATAGTCTAGCTTTAGTTCTCTATGAAAAACTTTGGCCTGCTTGATAAGCATCTTCCCAGAAATGCTTACACCTTCATTACATGGGAGCTTAAACCACTTCTAAGTACACTGTCGGATTCTGTACTCATGGCACCTTTCAAAGTTTTCCGAAACTTTAAACTTATCTTGCTTTCATTTTCAGCAAAATGAATATAAGAAATTCACAGGACTGTTAATCAGCTTGGCTGCAGTGTAAAGAAGTTTGGCACCTTAGTGCTGCTAACATTGCCACCCTGGTGGCAGATCCACAGACTGATGGTGGCAGATTCAAAACATGCCTGACCATGAGAGTTACCTGACCACAGAGCTCTGGGTTAGAGAGGTACAACTTGTACCACTGAATCAGCAAACATTTTGACGAGCAAAATTTAAAGGATTCCCTTTTCACACTAAAGTTAGTGTGGTTTATCAAGTTTTTCTTGTAATCATCTTTTACTAGTAAGTACAGAAGTTTTGAAGATTTTTTATGATAGGTAGTACTAAAGAGTTATTCAAACTGTGTAAGTAGACTCTGAAGAAGCACCAGGTGGTAATGGCATTGTAGGCTTTTGAATCAACAAGCAGAGTTTTTTAACATATAGTGTTTCACTGTTTAGCCATTTTTATTTATCATTCTCTTAGCATTAGTACTTTAATAGTGTTATTACAATTATTAATTACTTAAACAAGCATCAAATGAATGCTGTATATTATTCAGTGTTTTATGTTAAATCATTTACCTGTCTACTTATCTTTCTCTATCTCTGATGCCTGTTCCAACGAACTCCTTCAAGGGGGTGGCCATGGCAGCTGAGTCTCCAAAACTTATGAACTCCAGTGCTTCTTCTTAGCCTTTAGTACCTCATTGTTAACAGGCAGGGCAACCCCATAGCAATGTTTGCAGAGGCTCCTGCCTAATGTTCCCACTGACTTCTACTTAATGCTCCCACCTGATGTTCCTACTTACTGTTTCTACCTAATGTTTCTACTTAATGCTCCTGCCTAAATGTTCCTACCTACTACTTCTATCTTCTGCTTGTGCCATTTTGCCAAAAGGCAGGGCTAGCGCTTAGTGCTCAC
The DNA here is from genome assembly GCF_036320965.1 of Panulirus ornatus. Classification (NCBI taxonomy): domain Eukaryota; kingdom Metazoa; phylum Arthropoda; class Malacostraca; order Decapoda; family Palinuridae; genus Panulirus; species Panulirus ornatus. The sequence goes on from NC_092291.1 coordinate 6,049,485, forward strand.
TGGAGGAAAATCTAGTTACGTAGAATGAACTGTGTGAGTTAAGTATTGTCAAGTGTTATGTATGACAAGGAGAGATTGTATGTTTGTGGACAGAGTGCCAGTAGTACATGTGTGAGTGAGGCAGAAAAAAATACAGCTACTTGGGTCAGAGGAGTGCAACTTGACAATAACTGAAATGCTGGCTCACTGTGCAGCCATCACTAGCCCTCCTGATAACCAAGCTGGTAGTACTGGTAATATACCTCTCTGGTCTTTTGCTGCTTACCAGCTGCTACCTACGATGTGTTAGATCATATTTTCCCCAATATTTGGCACAGTATTTTGTCACAGTGAAATAATCCCATGTGTGTTTTATTATATGGTGAAAATTAAATTCTCAGTTAACCAGAATTTTTTTTAAACAAATTGGATCTGGACGCTATCTCATTACTATACCTTTTGGGTATTTTGTTTTCATGTATATACCATTTGTGTACACAAATTATATTTCATAGTCCTCCCATTTTCACAGTGAACAGCTTATTTCATTTTCCCACTCAAATTTTTTTTTCACCTGTCAGTTAATTAATATCTTACCAGTGCTCTTTCAGTGAATGAAATTGTCATTAAGCTTTTCAGCAGTTGTTTCACGACTTAATTTTTCATGTGCTCAGAAATATCAGGATAATTTGTATCGTTAATCTACATTGCCATCGATGGAAAAAGCATGGTAGAGGATTAGTTAATTCAATAGAATTTTATCATTTGCTGGAACTCATGGTCATGCATGAATGATGGTTATAAGAAAATTGATATCCAGAGATTAATAGGTGGTTGACCCAAACGGTTCATTTTGTATGACATTCGCTTTAATAAAGTGCTTTAAATCATATTAATCTCACCTGAAGCATTCCCTGACTTTAGCTATATAATTTTTTTTACAGTATCGTTTTTATGGTGATAGAGTTGTATCTGCCTGTATTAAGGGTGGAGCTGACCATGTGGACATAAGTGGTGAGCCTCAGTACCTAGAACAGATGCAGTTGAGTTACTCAAAGCAGGCTCAAGAAAATGGAGTTCATGTTATAGGCTCATGTGGCTTTGATTCCATACCTGCAGATATTGGCACACTCTTCCTGCAAGATAGTTTCCCAGGTATGTTTTATGTTGTGCTGTTTCATGATTTATAATTGCTGTATTGCTTCTGTTATTTGATATCTGAACAATAAATATGTTTATTAGGAACCTTATGAATGATTTGTATGATGCAGTTGTTTTGCTAAATGATACAACAGGACTTCCATACAAGAATGGCAGTGAATGCCCATTCATTGGATGTCATAACTGATGAATCCCTTCAGGCAGACATACAGTATTTTGAATATTAATCTTTGGCCTTTATCATTTAATTGTTTGAGGATATATGTATGTCAAAAGCAATTGCTTATATCAGCTGTCACAGGCTGACCTCAAAACACAGGCCATAATCTCAACACTGTGCTGTTGTTTTTCATTCTCCTGTTTATACATTTTACTATAATTTCTACACCAAAGAGTTGGTTACTTGTATGCTTCCACTATTGCCTCACACAGTATTCACTGTCCTCATGTTGCATGATTATTATCATCTGGGGAACAGTGATAATTCTTGGGTAGGATTTTGTGTTGCATGTTTCTTCCCTTGTACCACAAAGCTTTATATTGCTTTCCCTTCTCTTTTCTCTTTTCTAACATTTACAGCATGTTACTTTTTAAAGTTAGCTTACCTTTCCGTCAGAAGTTTTGATGACAGGGCATTCTTCTTAGTAACATTTAAATATTAGCCTCAAAAGCCATTTCTGTTTTTTCTTTCATTATGCAGCATTTATTTATTTTATTATATTTGCAGGTGATGTGAATTCTGTGGAGGCAGTAGTTGGCTTAGATGATGATTCTTCAGTAAGTTTTGTGTTAGATTCTTGTTTACAGATTCTTCACATACTTTCTACTATAAGAAAGGCTACTCCCACTAAGTTTTGTGGATTTAGTTTTGAGATGCAAATGATGTGTGTAGAATGGGTCCCAGATATACAATGCTGAAATGAGACCGAGTATTGCAATTATTGCTGTGAGGGTTTCTTGCATATGAGAGCTTTATCTCGGTTGTATCTAAAGATTAAAGATTAGACCAGTGATTTTTTTTTTTCTTTAGGATCTCTCTATGAGATAAGTGCAAATGTGATGATTTCAGAAAGAACCAGGGGCAGGATCAGCCTCCTTATTAAAACTATTTTTGGTTTATCTTTTTTTTATTATAAAATATGATAGCAGATGACCCTATAATTTTCAGTCAAGACTCACTTAAAACATGTGAATAGCATTTTAATCATAAAAGAGGTTATGATCTAAGCTCTCACCTAACTCGGAGGTATAATGTTGATGGTTGACCTACCCTTTTATCTTTATAATTTTTTTTACCTGTTTGGAATTTTTATTGTCAGCAAGTTAGAGCCTGGAAGAGATAGATGCCCTCCTTTGTTCATATCCACTCTGTAACTGTTATGTATAATTCACTATAAGGCACTTTTTATCATTGAGAATGGAGGAAGTGAAGTGTTTTAGATATCTAGGAGTGGATTTGGCAGCGGATGGAACCATGGAAGTGGAAGTGAGTTACAGGGTGGGGGAGGGGGCGAAAGTTCTGGGAGCGTTGAAAAATGTGTGGAAGGCAAGAACATTATCTTGGAAAGCAAAAATGGGTATGTTTGAAGGAATAGTGGTTCCAGCAATGTTATATGGTTGCAAGGCGTGAGCTATAGATAGAGTTGTGCGGAGGAGGGTGAATGTGTTGGAAATGAGATGTTTAAGGACAGTATATGGTGTGAGGTGGTTTGATTGAGTAAGTAATGAAAGGGTAAGAGAGATTTTTTTTTTTTTTTTTTTCCGGTGTCTCCCACGTTTGCGAGGTAGCACAAGGAAACAGACGAAAGAAATGGCCCAACCCACCCCCATACACATGTATATACATACGTTCACACACGCAAATATACATACCTACACAGCTTTCCCTGGTTTACTCCAGACGCTTCACATGCCCTGATTCAATCCACTGACAGCACGTCAACCCCCGGTAAGAGAGATGTGTGGTAATAAAAAGAGTGTGGTTGAGAGAGCAGAAGAGGCTGTTTTGAAATAGTTTGGTCACATGGAGAGAATGAGTGAGGAAAGATTGACCAAGAGGATATATGTGTCAGAGGTGGAGGGAACGAGGAGAAGTGGGAGACCAAATTGGTGGTGGAAAGATGAAGTGAAAAAGAAGCGTCTAAGGTAAACCATGGAAAATTTTGTGGGGCCTGGATGTGGAAAGGGAGCTGTGGTTTTGGTGCATTATACAGGACAGCTAGAGACTGAGTGTGAATGAATGTGGCCTTTATTGTCTTTTCCTAGAGCAACCCTGTGCACATGCGGGGGGAGGGGCTTGTCATTTCATGTGTGGCAGGGTGGCGACAGGAATGAATAAAGGCAGCAAGTATGAATTATGTACATGTGTATATATGTATATGTCTGTGTATGTATATATATGTGTACATTGAAATGTATAGGTTGGTATATGTGCATGTGTGGACGTGTATGTATATACATGTGTATGTGGATGGGTTGGGCCATTCGTCTCTTTCTTTGCGCAACCTTGCTGGCGCGGGAGACACCGACAAAGTATAATAAATAAGTATAATATGTTTATAAGAGTGGATGGGCCATTCTTCATCTGTTTCCTGGCACTACCTCTCTGACACGGGAAACAGCGATTAAGTATAATAAATACAACGAATATATGTTTTATATTGTTCTTTTTAATTGCTTGGACAGCATTTTGAGTTTTATTTGGCACATTATCTCCATTATTGCAGAGACTTTATACCTTATCCACCCTATTGAATTCGGAAACGAATAATGATTGGACATGTATGTATGATACCAAAATTGAGTAATATTTATATGACTAGGGCAGTGACTGACTTTTGCTCAGGCAGTTACAGGGATGTGGCTTTGATTTACACAGACACTAAAGTTCGTCTGTATGGTTTTGAATCCTTTCAGGGAGGTGCCTCTGTCAACTTTACTACATTGGAATGTGCTGTACTTGGATTAACACATGCCAAAAAGTTAAAACAGTTACGCAGGGAACTGTTCACCACACCTCTCCCCAAGCCTTCTTACAAACCTGAACCACGGTATGACATTATTTTTATTCTGACAGGTAATCAGGATATAATTCTCAACATTTCAACCAGTTTGTTTTCCTTAGGACAGTTGTAACTCGTAATTTACATTGGACATGAAAATCACAAAATTCCAAGTAATTTTGAAGTAACTTTTGAACATTCCATAATGAGACATGTTCGAGCAATTTATGAAGTAACTTTTGAACTTTTCACAATGAGACATGTTCTAGCAAGTTTGGGTTTTTCTGTTTGATCTCAAGTGCTGTCAGGGATGAGCAGGTCTTAACTTGTCTTGCAGTCACTTTATGGATCCTAGGAGATTTTAATTCAGGCCTTCAATTGAAGACTTGGGAAGAGGAGCTGGTTAAATGGACTCGCCTAATTCCTTAAACCACTTCACCAACATTTGGACATTTTGCTAGCAACCACCTGTTTGCTCAGCAATATATTCAAATAATGCTATGCTTTGTATAAAGCTATCACTGCTGCAATATCCGCTTTTCATTTTAACTCGCTCACCAGGGCATAATTACATATACTGTATTGCTAAAAACAGTGCAGAGCAGTCGTTTAACCCTTTAACATAATGGCAACTTCCACATCTCATGTTTTTGTTGGCTGACAGTGAAGACTGTGTTACTAGAAATTTCAGCTGTTTACTGTTCAACAATGTAGGTGTAGTATTTCTGGATTAACAAAAGATTTTGTGTTGCTAAGGCCACTACTGAATCATGGCTGGTCTCTTGAGCTGGATGTTAGATGGGAGATGCCTTCTTTGCTTCTCTTTCTTTCTAGTGAGATGTTTCAAGCCAAACATTTAGCAGTGACAGCAAGCCAGTGTTCTTTATTTTGCATTTGGTGTGATGTAGGAGATACTTCCTTTTTTATTTATACTAGTTGATAGATAAACTTAAAAGTCATATATAATGAGTAAAAATTCTACAATACTGATGGAAGGAAGTTATATAACCTCAGTTATATAACCTAGTATTTTACATTGTTTCTTTCATTCAGAGTAGATAATTTATTTTACAAGATATTAAAAAAAATCTTTTACATGTTGTGGGGGAGTTGTTACAAGTAATGTAAGTATAAAAATTTTTAGCTGCATGTGGGGGATTCCACCTGTGTGGGTCAGTAGTGACTGCGAAGGGTTCTCAAAGGTTTGAGGACCATAGCTGCCAATGTTACTAAGGTCACTAATGTGTTTAGTAAAACACACTAAATAGGATGTTTTTTCTTATATTTTGTAACAAATATCTAATTACTTCATTCATCAGAAAACTCACTTTAACAGACAGGATCTCTTTCCAGTTGATCTGATTTTTTAAATTCTTTCTGTGAAATTGGTGAATACACTTTTTGTCCAAAAAAGAGAGACTTTGGAAGGTGTTGAGGATGCATCCCTATTTTTCCTTTACACTGTTAGGTCTGCTTTGTGGTTATACACTGTGGATGTGTATTTCTAGAAATGTATCTCTAGCATAAAAGGTGTACAGGCATTAAAATTTCTCTTATTTCATCAGCTGGTGCATAAATAGTGTGAGATTTGCCAGTAAATCTTCTTTATAAAGATGAGACCACAGATACAATAGAGCATTTTTGTGATCATTACCTGTTATAATAGAACTTAATCTCTGTTCTAGGGGAAAATTATTCTACAGTGAGGAAGCCCAACGATGGTGTCTTCCTAACATTGCTTCAGATCGTTCAGTTGTTAAGAGGTCACAGCATCTCAACTATGAACTTGAGCAGAGACGTCCCATACAGTTTAACATCTTCTTTGGCATGAAATCTTTATGGACTGCCTTTGGGAGCATTCTCTTTGGTATTGTGTTCTACATTATGGTCTCTTTTGCATTCACCAAGAGTCTACTGCTGAAGGTAAGACAGATTTGAATGGCTTTTGTTATATTGTCACTACTGTAATGTTCATCTATTTTCTAAATGCCTTTCCTCATTTCACAGTACAGTAGTATGGTGTGCTAGCTTTTCTTTTCACAAAGTGAATTTGGTACTGTATTTTAGATTCATGAGTGTGAGGCACCCCTTCCAATACATGTGGGAAATAAATGCATAGTGGTGTTCATAATATATATAATTCTCCAGAGAATTTTAACATCACAAAAGAAGTATACAATGATAACGGCAAAGGAACAGTCAGAATGGTACAAAGAGCAGTAAAACATGCACTTCTCTGTTAAGGTAAAGTATTGACAATAGGAGATTTTGCTTAAAAGGAGATAGACTTAGGATTTAGATTCTTGTGGTCACAGGGCCATAGGAACATGTTCATAGAGCATTTACCCGAAAATTTCCTTAACCAGCATGTTCATGAACACAGGAGGATGAAACAGACTGATATGTCAGCATTACTAGATTTTATCTTCATGCATAATAGCATTGATATTGAAAATGTATGGTACATCATTTGTAATACTTGAGTTTGTTTATGTGGTAAATGGGGGAGTTAAAAAGAGTAGAGATGATACAGGACTTGAGGAGGAGACATTATCTTGGAAACTATGCAGAACCTAACAGTTTCTTGGGTAACATAGATTGGGAAATGAAGTTCATTAGCCAAGAACCAGAGCATTTTAGTGAATGGTTCTGTGAATTTTACAATGAAGCAGTGAGAACATTTGTACATCTAACTGCAAATATAGATGGAAGTTTAAGAAAGATGGAAAAATGGTTTAATCAAAGATGTCAAAAGGCCTTGAAGCATTAAGATTTACTGTGGTAGAGATATAGGTAACACTCCAACCAGCCAGCATATGCTAGGTATAAGAAAGCAAGGAACAAGTGTTGTAGGATTAGAAAAAATATTGTGGACACAGCAGGTGAAAATCTAAAACTTTTCCATGAATTCTGAAGTGGTAGATAGTTAAAGAGCAGCTTATCAGGTAAAGGGATTTGGAGGGAAGAATAGTTAAGGATGATGTAAAGATATGTAAGGAACTGAATAACAACTTCAAAAGTTTTTTCACAGTGAAAGACACAATAGCTCCATCACGAGTGAGATGGGTAGGTAGGAGCCTTTAGAAAACATTTACATGTCTAGAAAAAATATGAACAGAGTACCAAAGGGCATTGACCCATACAGGGCAGGTCTCAATGGAACTTTACCTTATGTACTGAGGATGTATACAAATAGAGTAGACAGACATTATACCTAAGGAAGACTTGGCAAAAAAACTGAACTATAGACCAGTCTGCTAGACAGGTGTCCTGGAAAATATAAACAGAAAGCAAGTGGATGACTCTACAGAGGAGAAATTACTTAATTGTAAGGCAATACAGTGTTAGGGGAAAGGAGATCATGTGTAACAGATCTCAGATTCCTATAAGAGAGTGAGCTCAGTCTTAGACTAAGGGGAAGGCCGATTGGATTGTTTGTACCTTGACCACCTGAAACTATAACACCATGCTGTATGGGAGACTGATGAAGAAGCTGGATCACTAGCAAGTATAAAAGGTAAATATCCCCAGTAGACAAATTATCTTAGTGGAAGGGAACAAAGGGCATATGTCAGAAGAGCCTTCTACAGATGGATGAAGGTCACCATTGGAGTACTCAAGGGATCTGTTTTGGAACTGTTACTTTTCTTGATCTTTGTGAATGACCTGCCTGAAGGCATAGACCCTTACCAGAATATTTTTGAAGACTGATGCAAAAATCTTTAGGGATGTGAAAAATGAGCAGGATTGCTTATACTTACAAAGGGACATAGCAGACTCCAGTGTTTATGTGGTACATATTTGATGGAAATTATTCCAAGCAAATTTACACTAATGAGGATGGGACAGAGTGAAAGAGGGCCTCAGTATGATTTTTATTAAGCAGGAAATAAATATCAGGATTCTATGTAATTTCCTATGTACTGCACAGGGAGTTTCACACTCTTAGGGCACCAGGGCCCCATCTCTGGTACACTCCCTACTATCATACAACCTCTTAAGAGTTTATGTATGCTCTGAATTAACCATGTCCTCAGTTAGTCTTTTCCATTCATCCACCTCTCTTATAAAGTTTTTCTTTACACACTTATTTACAATTTTCTTATTCAGTTTTGTGTTACATACCCTGGTTACTCTGTCCCTACATCTCTTGAAGACTGTCCATTTTTCACATTGTTGCTCCCTTTTAACCATTTAAAGGTTGTGATCATGTCATCACTCAGTCTTCTCCCTTCCAAGGTGGGTAAATTAAAGCCCCCAGGATTTCCCTGTAGTTTAGCAAACTTCATTTTGGCACAAACCTTGTTGCCCTCCTCACCAAACCTAAGAAGCATATTCTAATTTTGACCTTGTATAGGATATGAATACCTTTCTAACTTTTTCGTTATCTATATACTTGGAAGGAAGCTATTCTAATATTTGCTAGCATATATTTTTCTCCTTAGCTATCTATATATATATTGTTTATTTGTATCTCTGATGCCCATTCCTCTCATAAACTCCCTCAAGTGGGTGGTCAGATCAAAAGTGTCCGTAACTGTTGAACTTCAGTGCCTCTTCTTAGCCCTCAGTGCCTCACCCTTAATGGGCCACTGACAGATGGCCACTCTAGAGCATTGTTTTCAAAGGCTGCTGCTGAATGTTCCAACTGACTGCTTCTACCTAGTTTTCCACCCTACTACTTCTTCTTGATACTTCTGTCTAAAGTTCCTATATACCACTTCTATATGTTGCTCCTACCATTTTGCCTAAAGGCAGGGCTAACACATAGCATTCACAGCACGAAAATCTAGAATTACAAAGAATGAGTTGAGTTAATTGTTGTCAGATGTTATTTATGACAGGGAGAGATTGTATGTTTGTGGACAGAATGCCAGTAGTCCATGTATGGGTGAGGTAAAAGAAAAGACAACTACCTAGGTCAGAAGAGTAGGTAGTAGTTGGTACGCAGCCAACGACTAGTACTACCCACCTGGGTATTGGAAAGGTTAGTGACATCTTCATAGTTAGCCAGCACTTTAGTGGTTGTCAAGTTGCACTCCTCTGACCCAGGTAGCTGTCTTTTTTTTCTGCCTCACTAACATGTGGACTATGGGCATTCTTTCTATAAACATACAATCTCTCCTTGTCATTTGTAACACTTGACAACACTTCACTCACACAGCTTATTCTTCATAACTAGATTTTCCTGCTATGAGCACTATACGCTAGCCCTAACTTTGGCAAAATGGTAGGAGTAGTAATTGGAAGCAGAAGGTAAAGACATTTAGGCTGGAGCATTAGGGAGAAACATAGGGGGAAGTAGTTGGTAGGAGCATTAGATAGAAGCACTCATTAGGAACATTTGGTAGAAGCCTCTGCAAACACTGCACTAGAGTTTCCCTCTGCCAGTGGCCTGTTAAGGGTGTAGCACTATAGGCTAAGAAGCAGCACTGGAATTCTTCAGTTATGTAGACTGTTGCTGTGGCCACCCCTTTAAGGGAATTCCAATTGGAACAGGCATCAGAGATATAGATAGATAGCATCTTGACAACCACTGAAGTGCTTGCACACTTTGTAGTCATCACTAATGGTAATATACCTCCCTGGCCATGGCTGCCAACTATCATCTGCCTACTACCAACCACTACATGTGAATATTGGACCATGGAAAGGTTTGTGGGGCCTGGTTGTGGGTAGGTAGCTGTGGTTTTGATGCATTACACATGACAGCTAGAAAATGAATGCGAGTAAGTATGGCCTTTCTTTATCTGTTCCTGGTGCTACCTTGCTGATGCAGGAAACAGCGGTCAAGTATAAAGAAAAATAATTCTAATATAATTAATGAAATATTAAAAAAAGAGTTAAACTAATTCATATTTCATAATTTCAAACACATCTGTAAAGCAAACAATTTAAGATTCTAACTATTCTAACATGGGACTCTGGTGACAGGTTAGGGACAGTGTCTACTACAAAGTCCTTCTCGCACACAGAATCCAGAAGCTTATTTCTAGCTAGGTAATAATCATATTGAGGCCATATTTCCCTTTGTCCCATCCTAATTTACATTTGCTTGGGTTGAATTTCCCATGTACCTCTGTTTATGTCACCTGAGCCTGTTCCTCATCCTCACTTCACACCTCATTTATCTTATTCCGAATTTTCTCCTAACCTTTCCTGCCCTCTACTTTTGTTGATCAGTCTCTTTGTGTGTGTCAGTGCCTTTCTCTACCAGAACAGCTTTCACCATTATTCCAGTATGGGGATGGATGTGTTGGAATGAAATGTTTGAGGACAATATGTGATATGAGGTGGATAGCTCGATTAAGTATTAAAAGGGTAAGATAGAGGTGTGATAATAAGAAGAGTGTGGTTGAGAGACCTGAAGAGGATGTGCTGAAGTAGTTTGGACATATGAAGAGAATTAGTGGGGAGAGGTTGACAAAGAAAATATGTGCTTGAAGTGGAGAGTCCAAAAAGGGTGAGACCAAATTAGAGATGGAAGGATGGAATGAAAAAGATTATGAAAGATCAGGGCATGAATATGCTGGAGTGTGAAAGGCATGCATAGAATAGAGTTAGTTAAAGCAGTTTCGTATACAGGGGGCAATGTGCTGTCACTGGACTGAAGCAGGGCATATGAAGCAGCCATGGGAAACCACAGAAAGGTCTGTGGGGCCCAGCTGTAGTGTTAGAAAATGGATGCGAGTAAAATGTAGCCCCTCTTCATTTGTTCATGGCTCTACCTCATTAATGCAGACTATAAACAAGTATAGAATAATATCAAATGAGATTTGAAAATTTTTTGGAGATAACCCTGAATGTTAATGATGCAGCAATGTGTGTAACACATTTCTACCTATTTGTAAAAAACTAATTTTGAACAACTTTTTTCAGTATCCTGAGTTCTTCACATTAGGTACTTTTACTCGAAAGGGCCCAAAACGCTCTGATTTGACTAGTGTGAAGTTTTGTGTGACCTTGACTGGAAAGGGTTGGGACACGAAGTTGGAGGACCCAAATCAACAGCACACAGATCCACCCAACACCACCATGACAGTTAAGGTATGCTGATGATGTATATGCAAGAATTATCCTTGCTATTTTATTATAATGGTTTTTAGCTAGTAATTTTAGGGAATATTTTCCCATTCAGTATTAGAAAATCTCCATTTTGCTTTAGTCATGCATCATGGAATGCTTAATGCAGTTGAGCATTGTATTGAGTTGTGGATGTGGGTGAATGGAGCCCTTCATCAATTCCTGTGCTGCCTTGCTATGGTGGGAAATGGTGAACATGTATGAAAAAAATATATTCCCCTTACTTGTCAACATATATATGTGTTTGCCTGTCCACTTAAGGAACAGATGACTGACCCTTTTCAGAAGAATTAGTGTTAGACTCCTGCTTTTGCCCATGATAATAATTAAGTAGAGAAGAATTTCCAGCCCTCTCCTCCACCCCTCTTTTTAGAACACACAAGATGAATATGGATGGTATTCTTTTCCCCTGTCTTCAAAGAAAAAGTGACCATATTTAAGAAAAGAAGTATTTATTATATATGTATGGTGAGTGTTACCAGACTTTGCCTACTTATGAGTACACTTTTAATGAAAAGTCACCTGTTACAAGGTTGTATCAGCATCATTGAAAAACTTCTCACCCAAAAGGAGTCCATCTTTTCTCTGCTTTGGAGGCTGTGCAGCCTTGAAGCTGCAGAAGCTCCTTAAGCAAAAGGAATCCTGGATGGAGTTATAAGGTGGTAATGATACGATGCATTTAGGGGTATTACTGGACTTCACTTGCTTGTGGTTATAACTTGAATGAGAAGTTACATTGGGGAAGTTGTATAATCAAATTTTTCTTAAAATTCATTGAAGAACTCACTCTCAAGGAGTTCATCCTTTTCTTGGTACTGTTTTTAGTGCATTCTTGAAGCTACAGGGACTCTTAGAGAAGGAATCCTGGATTAAGAAGATAATTATGAAAACAATAAATGAGCAGGTAAATGGAAATTGTTTGAAAATGCGAAAGAATAAAGTCAGGGTTGGTGAAAGGACAAGAGCTAAGGAAGGAGTAGCAGTGCCAGCCATATGACGTGTGGTCAATTTTGCAAAGGCGATGAAGGTTCACATCATTGTATTCCAGAACGTGGTAATGCAATGCAGGTCAACGTTGATTGGCTGGCAAGTATGACTGTGGGATGTAATTATTGGAACGTTGTGAAGATGGCCTTCCCAAGTGGATCCTTTTGCAATAAGACTTTACAATAGAAAATAATCATTAACAATTACACATTTTATCTCTTAAAAGATTCTTTATGCATTAAACATATTTGAAAATAGTATTATCTTATGGTGAAGAGATACAAATTCAAATAAAAGTCACAGGAAAATATTTTTTCGAGACTGGTGCGAGTTGTGCGCTACTTGAGAATATTTAAGTTTTGCTTTCTGGTCCTGGATCCCTCCTGGAGACCTTCCAAATTGCCTCCAGTCAGCAGCCCAAGAAATCACTGCTACCATATTAATGAGGTACGTACTACAAATTATTCGTGTTCATTAAAGTGATTATTTAACTAAGAGGATATTTCCAGGGTTAGTGTTCACTTAGTAAATGTGGTTTATCCACAATAATCAATAATAATGTATAAGATGTTAAATAGGGTACAAGAAATAATATTAATTTCACTCAGATTATATCTTTAATTGGTGTTTATAATTACTTTACCTTGCCTATCTACAAGTGTGATGGTAAAGATAAATGATTCAAGCTAAGAAGTATGACTGTACCAAGTGCATACATTTTAGGAGCAATCTTTTCCCAAAGATCTTCAGAAAGCCACCCACATGCTGCCTCCTCTACCATCACCGGTATGCTTACCACCAACCATTAGTCCCACAAAATGTATGTTAGGCCATGTTTTGTAGTTATTAAAAAACACCATTAACTAGACACCAATTCAAAAAATATCTTGTATACTGTTGTTTTAATGCTAAGGCTGTCAAGAATATGCTATTCAGTGAAAATGCCATGATGTATTAAGACAATGAGTATATTTAGGGAAATGAACTCAGATACTTAACATTCCATTTCACATTTGATTTACATTTTTCTGTAGAGCAACTTGCATGAAGTGTATTTAATTCTTCAATATTTCTCGAGCATTGAGTTTATACAGTAATTAGTAATTTGTAAACAGTATTTTTATTGTTTTTATTTCTCTCTCCATAGGTTTCCTAATCCCACCACACCTACTGCTCATTGTGTCTTTATGTTACTTAGGAACTGGGAATTTCCAGACATTTCCTGCATTAGTGAGGTAGCGTTAAGAACAGAGGACTGAGCTTTAGATGAAATATCCTCACTTGGCCCCCTTCTCTGTTCCTTCTTTTAGTAAATTAAAAAAATGGGTGGGGAGGATTTCCAACCTCCCGCTACCTCCCCTTATAGTCGCCTTCTATGACATGCAGGGAATACGCGGGAAGTATTCTTTCTCCCCTATCCCCAGGGATAATATATATGATTCTGAAAATGGAAGTATTTTCTCATTGTATTTATTTAAATACGGGTTGACGTGCTGTCAGTGGATTGAATCAAGGCATGTGAAGCGTCTGGGGTAAACCATGGAAAGCTGTGTAGGTATGTATATTTGCGTGTGTGGACGGGTGTATGTACATGTGTATGGGGGGGGGGGGGGTTGGGCCATTTCTTTCGTCTGTTTCCTTGCGCTACCTCGCAAACGCGGGAGACAGCGACAAAGTATTAAAAAAAAAAAAAAAAAAAAAAATTATTTAAAATTTAAATGAATGTTTGAGGAATGACATTTCCTAAGTGTGATGATTACAATAAGTGTACAGATATGTTTTTTACTCTGAATTATTTTCTCTGTGGTAAATGTTGGTATAATACAATTTTCAATACCACACAGACTTTTCATTCCAATTTTAAAGTACTTGTCTTCTAACTTCCCCTGAAAGATTCAGCAGTACATTTTAATTGCTGGAGATTTCCCTCAGTTTCCTGTTGCAGCTGGCTTGATGACTGAATCAGGCCCATTTTTGCCTGGTGTTCTTCTTCAGCACAAGCCATTCATCTTGACTGTCATTCGCCCTTTTAAATACTTTCTCTTGAAATATCCTCTTTCCTTGCCCTCTCGACTCTCTTGAGGTGCAGTAGAGAGGTTGGTGGTGGTGGCAGTTGAATGAGTGGAAGGTATGCATGTAGAAAGAATTCTGACCAGGTGGGGAAGAGATAGATGTGAATAAATTTATGGGGAATATGGATGTGGAAATGTTACTTGATAAACCTGATGAAGGGGCTAAGAGTGTGTGTGTGATAAATAATGATGTTGTAGGAAGGTCCTTCACATTATTCTTGAATACCTACCATAGAAGCTTTATGAAGGTTGCACATTATCGTCACACACTCCCGTCGTATTGTTCTTAAATATGGCCCTGCTTCTGAAGCAGGAATTGTGGTTGTTTGTGAAAGAGTGTAAGAAAGTAAATTCTGGACTGATGTGGGTAAAAAAAAATGAATGGCAAAAGATGGATAATTATTAGTGCTCATGCACCTGGCCTTGAGAAGAAAGATAACAAGAAGCAATTGTTTTGGGAGAAGATGAGTGAGTGTATCAGCAGTTTTGATGTAAGATACTGGGTGTCACTGATTGAATGTGAAGGTGAGTATGTGGAAGTCAAGGGTAAAGTTGGGGGCATGAGGTATTCATTGTTTTGAATGGAAATGATGAACAGCTTGTGTATTTTTTACTTTTTTATACTTGATGTTGTCTCCCATGTTAGCAAGGTAATGCAAGGAACAGATGAAGGGCCGCATCTGCTCACATCCATTCTCTGGCTGTCGTGTGTAATGCATCAAGACCATAGCTCCCTATCCACAACCAGGCCCCACAGACCTTTCCATGTTTTACCTCGTATGCATCACATGCCCTGGTTCAGTTCAATGACTGCACATCAACCCCTGTATACTACATTGTTCCAGTTAACTCTATCCAGTGCACGTCTTTCATCCTCCTGCATGTTCAGTCCCCAATCACTCAAAATCATTTTCATTCCAGCCCTCCATCTCCAGTTTGGTTTCCCCATTCTCCTTGTTCTTTCCACTTCTGATACATACATCCTCTTTGTCAACCTTTCTCCACTCATTTCAGCATACCCTTTTCAGCTTTCTCAATCACATTTTTTTTTTATTACCACACCTCTCTTACCATTTCATTACTTATTCAGTCAAACCAACTTACATTACATGTTGTCCTCAAACATTTCATTTCCAGCACACTCACACCCTCCTCTGCACAGTCTGATGTATAGCTCATGCCTTTCATCCATATAATAATGTCGTGACTACCGTACCTTCAGCCATATGTATTTTTGCCCTCCCAGATAAAGATCTCTTTTTCATTCTTCAGTGCCTCCAGAACCTTTGCTCTCCCAACCCACTCACTTCCAATTCCATGGTTCCATTTGCTGCCATGTCCAGCAGACTGCATACTTACCTCTTTCTCTCTTGCATTAACCTCCCTCTTTACCTCAACTGCAAGCAGATTAAACAACCATGGTGACATCACACACACCAGCCTTCACTTGGAGCCATTCATTCTCCTCCCTCCCCATTTGTAAACATGCTTTACATCCTTAATATAAACTTCTCACTGCTCCTAGCAGCTTCCCTCCAACTCCATATATACTGTTAAGACCTTCCACAAAGCATCTCTATCAACCCTATCATATGATTTCTCTAGATACATAAATGCCACCTACAGTATTTATAAGTATCTAAGCATTTCTCACACCCATTCTTCAAACCATCATTATAATAAGTTTATGTTGAGTTGATTTCAGCCACTTGACAAATTGTGGGCACGAGACCTTCAATTGCTTCATTTAGTTCTAACAGTTCTAACCTTGTGTATTCTGTGTTTCCTTGGAGAAGGTTGACTTAACAGGCCTGCAACATACTGATGAAAGTAAGCATATGTATTTAGGAAAATAATGGAAATGAGGGATATAGTATGATTTTCCATTTCAGGTAGGTAAGGAGAGGTGTGTGATCATATTGTGGTTTTAAAAAAAATCACCATTTTTTCAGAATAATACAGATAATTGTTAACTTTTATTTATCCGCTAAAGGTATGTTTTCTGTGTAGTTCTCTTCAGCAGGATTCTACCAAATGCATAAATTAATAATCATATACATATTCAGAAAGAATATACAACAAAACCTTACCTAGCCTATTCCAGTCCCAAGAAAACATAGATGTGACAAATAGGTAGATGCCTCTTTGTCGTTTACTGCATATGTTGTATAATATTTTCATTGCTTGTATAATGTTTTGAGTCTTATTTGGTACATGATTTCCATTATTTATATAATGTTTTGAGTATTATTTGTGTTTTTCCCCAGTGTCCCGAAATTCTTATGTATGTAGAAATAGATGAGACAATATTTCAGAGTTCAGTACTGTGTGAACTTTTTTGGTATCTGTCTCATGCTATATGGCAACACTATTGTAATAGTAACAATAATGATAATAGTAATGATCATTATAGTTAAATAGTATAATGATAATAATAGTAATAATAATGACTTAGTAATAAGATTATTAATAATAATATGACCATAGGCATTACTGGACTGTGCTTGCAGATGTTTATGCCATGAGTAAAATTTACCTTGGAGAGGAAGTACCACTGTCCATGGACGAAAAGCAGTACAATCTCATTCAGGGGTTTCTCACTCCAAAGAAGACTGTTGGTCTTCCTGTTAGAGACTGTAATGCAGCTTTAAAGCTGTAGGAGCCCTCTAATAGGGGTTCTGGGAGAATACAAGTAGATACTCCCATAATCCATTTTCCATATTAGCCTTCTGTGTAATGTTTTGCTACTTTTTCTAGTAGGATCTTATACCTTAGTTTGTCGGATACCATGTCAAGAAACAGAAGTCTTCATGATACTGATATCCGAGACAAAAAAAGAAAGTATATCAAGTTGCAGATGAATAGATGACAGCACAGTAAAGTAACAAAATAATCACAGAATTGGAAAAAGAGAAAATGCAAAAAGACCTAAACATGAAATGCAAATAAGCAACAGAAAATCTAAACAAATTCAGCGAGGAGAAATTTAAGCAACTGAGTCAAGAAAGGAAATTTATGAAATGAAAAATATAAATGGAAAAGCAGTGATACAGAAAATACACAGGTACACCTGTTTAAGTAACTGTAAAGTAATTATGAAACCATTCATCAGAAGATAGCATGTTGGAGCTGTTTAACACATACGTGAAAAGTAAATGTGAATGCTACTGTATTATATGGTCACCATCAAGATACCTTAGGAGATATTAGCATGCTAAAAAAAAATTCAGAAACACTTCATGAGCAAAGTCGATGGAATGGAGCACTTGTCATGAGAGGTTAAAAGAACTTTAACACCACAGCCTACAAAGAAGAGAAATATGTATAATAATCTATGCATGGAAAAAAAATTAAGGCTGTGGATAATAGTTTAGTATACTGTATAACCTAGCTAGACTGGGATTATCCACAGTGGCAAGTGGGTAAAAGGTAGCAAGAAAATCTGAAAACAACAGCCAGAAGTTTATTCTTCTCAACTTGTTTTGATGTTGTCTAGACTAGTTGAAAAGAAATAAATCCTGGTTCTTTCCATTTTACCCATGATAGTTAGAGACTAGGTATTTGTGAATGAGATCACTTTTTGTGTGTTCCAAATGCTACTTCACAGATGTTGTAAAGGCATTTGGTTTAATACAAAAACAAGTATTCAATGTATTTATAATGTGTTTAACCCAAGTACAGAAGAATTATAGGTGTCATAGTACTTAAGTCTTTATTGAAAAACTATACTTAAGTGTTTAACATTGCAGATTGTTGGACCTGACCCAGGCTACTTTGCCACTGCCATATTAGCCACCCAGTGTGCAGTGACTGTCCTGGAGGAGAAGGACAAGCTACCTAGAAGGTAGATAACCTGTCACACCAGTTCTTACAAACATAACAATTGTTGGGAGTTAGAATTACTTTTCTTGTTTAGATAGAATTTTGGTTGCAGAATACTGAATTGTAGATCATTGTATTTAGAGAGAAAACTTCCAGTCCCCAATATCTAAGAAAATTGGGATTAAAAACTTTAAAACTAAGAATTATAGCAAAACTTCATAAAATGAAGCTTCATATAATATATGTAGACCCTCTATGTAGTTACCAGTAAAGTAAGCTGAGAGTTGAGTAAAACTAAGCAAGTACAGTTGAGGAAATGGAAAATTTGGATTAACTTGAAAAGTACAGAAGCTTGAAGAGAAATATATCTGGTAATTTAAATACATTGACAACTTTAAGGAATTAAAGAAAACATTTTTTTTTTTTTTAATACTTTGTCGCTGTCTCCCGCGTTTGCGAGGTAGCGCAAGGAAACAGACGAAAGAAATGGCCCAACCCCCCCCCCCCATACACATGTATATACATACGTCCACACACGCAAATATACATACCTACACAACTTTCCATGGTTTACCCCAGACGCTTCACATGCCTTGATTTAATCCACTGACAGCACGTCAACCCTGGTATACCACATCGCTCCAATTCACTCTATTCCTTGCCCTCCTTTCACCCTCCTGCATGTTCAGTCCCCGATCACACAAAATCTTTTTCACTCCATCTTTCCACCTCCAATTTGGTCTCCCTCTTCTCCTCGTTCCCTCCACCTCCGACACATATATCCTCTTGGTCAATCTTTCCTCACTCATTCTCTCCATGTGCCCAAACCACTTCAAAACACCCTCTTCTGCTCTCTCAACCACGCTCTTTTTATTTCCACACATCTCTCTTACCCTTACGTTACTCACTCGATCAAACCACCTCACACCACACATTGTCCTCAAACATCTCATTTCCAGCACATCCATCCTCCTGCGCACAACTCTATCCATAGCCCACGCCTCGCAACCATACAACATTGTTGGAACCACTATTCCTTCAAACATACCCATTTTTGCTTTCCGAGATAATGTTTTCGACTTCCACACATTCTTCAAGGCCCCCAGAATTTTTCGCCCCCTCCCCCACCCTATGATCCACTTTCGCTTCCATGGTTCCATCCACTGCCAGATCCACTCCCAGATATCTAAAACACTTCACTTCCTCCAGTTTTTCTCCATTCAAACTCACCTCCCAATTGACTTGACCCTCAACCCTACTGTACCTAATAACCTTGCTCTTATTCACATTTACTCTTAACTTTCTTCTTCCACACACTTTACCAAACTCAGTCACCAGCTTCTGCAGTTTCTCACATGAATCAGCCACCAGCGCTGTATCATCAACGAACAACAACTGACTCACTTCCCAAGCTCTCTCATCCCCAACAGACTTCATACTTGCCCCTCTTTCCAAAACTCTTGCATTTACCTCCCTAACAACCCCATCCATAAACAAATTAAACAACCATGGAGACATCACACACCCCTGCCGCAAACCTACATTCACTGAGAACCAATCACTTTCCTCTCTTCCTACATGTACACATGCCTTACATCCTCGATAAAAACTTTTCACTGCTTCTAACAACTTTCCTCCCACACCATATATTCTTAATACCTTCCACAGAGCATCTCTATCAACTCTATCATATGCCTTCTCCAGATCCATAAATGCTACATACAAATCCATTTGCTTTTCTAAGTATTTCTCACATACATTCTTCAAAGCAAACACCTGATCCACACATCCTCTACCACTTCTGAAACCACACTGCTCTTCCCCAATCTGATGCTCTGTACATGCCTTCACCCTCTCTCAATCAATACCCTCCCATATAATTTACCAGGAATACTCAACAAACTTATACCTCTGTAATTTGAGCACTCACTCTTATCCCCTTTGCCTTTGTACAATGGCACTATGCACGCATTCCGCCAATCCTCAGGCACCTCACCATGAGTCATACATACATTAAATAACCTTACCAACCAGTCAACAATACAGTCACCCCCTTTTTTAATAAATTCCACTGCAATACCATCCAAACCTGCTGCCTTGCCGGCTTTCATCTTCCGCAAAGCTTTCACTACCTCTTCTCTGTTTACCAAATCATTTTCCCTAACCCTCTCACTTTGCACACCACCTCGACCAAAACACCCTATATCTGCCACTCTATCATCAAACACATTCAACAAACCTTCAAAGTACTCACTCCATCTCCTCCTCACATCACCACTACTTGTTATCACCTCCCCATTTGCGCCCTTCACTGAAGTTCCCATTTGCTCCCTTGTCTTACGCACTTTATTTACCTCCTTCCAGAACATCTTTTTATTCTCCCTAAAATTTAATGATACTCTCTCCCCCCCAACTCTCATTTGCCCTTTTTTTCACCTCTTGCACATAATAGGTCTAAAAACTTTTTTTTTTTTTTGCTTTGTCGCTGTCTCCCGCGTTTGCGAGGTAGTGCAAGGAAACAGACGAAAGAAATGGCCCAACCCACTCCCATACACATGTATATACATACACATCCACACACGCCAATATACATACCTACCCAGCTTTCCATGGTTTACCCCAGACGCTTCACATGCCCTGATTCAATCCACTGACAGCATGTCAACCCCGGTATACCACATCGATACAATTCACTCTATTCCTTGCCTTCCTTTCACCTTCCTGCATGTTCAGGCCCCGATCACACAAAATCTTTTTCACTCCATCTTTCCACCTCCAATTTGGTCTCCCACTTCTCCTCGTTCCCTCCACCTCCGACACATATATCCTCTTGGTCAGTCTTTCCTCACTCATTCTCTCCATGTGCCCAAACCATTTCAAAACACCCTCTTCTGCTCTCTCAACCACGCTCTTTTTATTTCCACACATCTCTCTTACCCTTACGTTACTTACTCGATCAAACCACCTCACACCACACATTGTCCTTAAACATCTCATTTCCAGCACATCCATCCTCCTGCGCACAACTCTATCCATAGCCCACGCCTCGCAACCATACAACATTGTTGGAACCACTATTCCTTCAAACATACCCGTTTTTGCTTTCCAAGATAATGTTCTCGACTTCCACACATTCTTCAAGGCTCCCAGGATTTTCGCCCCCTCCCCCACCCTATGATCCACTTCCGCTTCCATGGTTCCATCCGCTGCCAGATCCACTCCCAGATATCTAAAACACTTTACTTCCTCCAGTTTTTCTCCATTCAAACTTACCTCCCAATTGACTTGACCCTCAACCCTACTGTACCTAATAACCTTGCTCTTATTCACATTTACTCTTAACTTTCTTCTTTCACACACTTTACCAAACTCAGTCACCAGCTTCTGCAGTTTCTCACATGAATCGACCACCAGCACTGTATCATCAGCGAACAACAACTGACTCACTTCCCAAGCTCTCTCATCCCCAACAGACTTCATACTTGCCCCTCTTTCCAAAACTCTTGCATTCACCTCCCTAACAACCCCATCCATAAACAAATTAAACAACCATGGAGACATCACACACCCTTGCTGCAATCCTACATTCACTGGTAAATTATATGGGAGGGTATTGATTGAGAGGGTGAAGGCATGTACAGAGCATCAGATTGGGGAAGAGCAGTGTGGTTTCAGAAGTGGTAGAGGATGTGTGGATCAGGTGTTTGCTTTGAAGAATGTATGTGAGAAATACTTAGAAAAGCAAATGGATTTGTATGTAGCATTTATGGATCTGGAGAAGGCATATGATAGAGTTGATAGAGATGCTCTGTGGAAGGTATTAAGAATATATGGTGTGGGAGGCAAGTTGTTAGAAGCAGTGAAAAGTTTTTATCGAGGATGTAAGGCATGTGTACATGTACGAAGAGAGGAAAGTGATTGGTTCTCAGTGAATGTAGGATTGCGGCAGGGGTGTGTGATGTCTCCATGGTTGTTTAATTTGTTTATGGATGGGGTCTAAAAACTTTATTAAGGAATAAACATGGTGATGGAATTTACAAGAATCCCTTGAAAAGTATTAAAAGGGCTCTAAAGAAAAGTATTTGAGAGCCCAGTAAAAAACAGAGAGAAAGAGACTTTAATGTTTCACTAAACAAGATCAGACCTGTAAGGTTTGAGCACAAAACTCCCTCTCTCAAGATGAGGGTCTCTCCCATACTTCATAAACAGTTCATTATTCATGTATCTGTTATGACATGAATGGAAAAATAAAGCAAAGAGAAAAAATAATACCAACATATACCAATATTTGATATGAGAGGTAAGCTCCTAGAAGCACAGAAGTTTTTGTCAAGGGTGTAAGGCATGTGTACGAGTAGGAAGAGAGGAGAGTGATTGGTTCCCAGTGAAGGTTGGTCTGCGGCAGGGGTGTGTGATGTTATCATGGTTGTTTATTTTGTTTATGGATGGGGTTGTTAGGGAGGTGAATGCAAGAGTTTTGGAGAGAGGGGCAAGTATGCAGTCTGTTGGGGATAAGAGGGCCTGGGAAGTGAGTCAACTGTTGTTCACCGACGATTCAGCACTCATGGCTGATTCGAGTGAGAACCTGCAGAAGTTGGTGACCGAGTTTGGAAGAGTGTGTGAAAGGAGAAAGTTGAGAGTAAAGGTGAATAGGAGCAAGGTTATTAGGTTCAGCAGGATTGAGTAGCAAGTTAGTTGGGGTGTAAGTTTGAATGGAGAAAAATTGGAGGAAGTGAAGAGTTTTAGATATCTGGGAGTGGACTTAGCAGTGAATGGATCCATGGAAGTGGAAGTGAGTCATAGGTGGGGGACGGGGCAAAGGTTCTGGGACTGATGAAGAATGTGTGGAAGGAGAGAACATTATCTTGGAGAGCAAAAATGGGTATATTTGAAGAAATAGTAGGTCCAACAATATCATATGGTTGCAAGGCATGAGCTATAGATAAGGTTGTACAGAGGAGGGTGGATGCAATGAACTGTTTGAGGCCAATATGTGGTGCGAGGTGGTTTGATTGAGTAAGTAATGGAAGGGTAAGAGAGATGTGTAGTAATAGTGTGGTTGAGAGAGCAGAAGAGGGTGTGTTGAAATGGTTTGGACATATGGAGAGAATGAGTGAGGAAAGGTTAACAAAGAGGATATATGTGTCAGAGGTGGAGGGAACAAGGAGAAGTGGGAGACCAAATTGAAGGATGGAGTGAAAAAGATTTTGAACAATCGGGGCCTAAACATGCAGGAGGGTGAGAGGCATGCATGGAATATAGTGAACTGGAACGACGTGGTATACTGGGGTCAACATGCTGTCACTGGACTGAACCAGGGCATGTTAAGTCTGGGCTAAACCATGGAAAGGTCTGTGGGGCCAGGATGTGGATAGGGAGCTATTGTTTCAGTGCATTACACATAACAGGTAGAGCCTGAGAGTGAACTAATGTGGCTTTTTTTCTGTTTTCCTGGTGCTACCTCACTGACGCAGGGGGTAGCGATGCTGTTTCCTGTGGGGTGGGTTGGCGCAAGGAATAGATGAAGGCAAGAAAGTATAAATATGTACATACATATATGGTTGTTTAATTTGTTTATGGATGGGGTTGTTAGGGAGGTGAATGCAAGAGTTTTGGAAAGAGGGGCAAGTATGAAGTCTGTTGGGGATGAGAGAGCTTGGGAAGTGAGTCAGTTGTTGTTCGCTGATGATACAGCGCTGGTGGCTGATTCATGTGAGAAACTGCAGAAGCTGGTGACTGAGTTTGGTAAAGTGTGTGGAAGAAGAAAGTTAAGAGTAAATGTGAATAAGAGCAAGGTTATTAGGTACAGTAGGGTTGAGGGTCAAGTCAATTGGGAGGTGAGTTTGAATGGAGAAAAACTGGAGGAAGTGAAGTGTTTTAGATATCTGGGAGTGGATCTGGCAGCGGATGGAACCATGGAAGCGGAAGTGGATCATAGGGTGGGGGAGGGGGCGAAAATTCTGGGAGCCTTGAAGAATGTGTGGAAGTCGAGAACATTATCTCGGAAAGCAAAAATGGGTATGTTTGAAGGAATAGTGGTTCCAACAATGTTGTATGGTTGCGAGGCGTGGGCTATGGATAGAGTTGTGCGCAGGAGGATGGATATGCTGGAAATGAGATGTTTGAGGACAATGTGTGGTGTGAGGTGGTTTGATCGAGTAAGTAACGTAAGGGTAAGAGAGATGTGTGGAAATAAAAAGAGCGTGGTTGAGAGAGCAGAAGAGGGTGTTTTGAAATGGTTTGGGCACATGGAGAGAATGAGTGAGGAAAGATTGACCAAGAGGATATATGTGTCGGAGGTGGAGGGAACGAGGAGAAGAGGGAGACCAAATTGGAGGTGGAAAGATGGAGTGAAAAAGATTTTGTGTGATCGGGGACTGAACATGCAGGAGGGTGAAAGGAGGGCAAGGAATAGAGTGAATTGGAGCGATGTGGTATACCGGGGTTGACGTGCTGTCAGTGGATTAAATCAAGGCATGTGAAGCATCTGGGGTAAACCATGGAAAGCTGTGTAGGTATGTATATTTGCGTGTGTGGACGTATGTATATACATGTGTATGGGGGTGGGTTGGGCCATTTCTTTCGTCTGTTTCCTTGCGCTACCTCGCAAACGCGGGAGACAGCGACAAAGTATAATAAAAAAAAAATAATATACATATGAGTGGATGGGCCATTCTTTGTCTATTTCCTGGCGCTACCTTGCTAACATTGGAAAAGGCTATCAAGTATAATGAAAATATATAATAAGCAAATGGATTTGTATGTAGCATTTATGGATCTGGAGAAGGCATATGATAGAGTTGATAGAGATGCCCTGTGGAAGGTACTAAGAATATATGGTGTGGGAGGCAAGTTGTTAGAAGCAGTGAAAAGTTTTTATCGAGGATGTAAGGCATGTGTAAGTGTAGGAAGAGAGGAAAGTGATTGGTTCTCGGTGAATGTAGGTTTGCGGCAGGGGTGTGTGATGTCTCCATGGTTGTTTAATTTGTTTATGGATGGGGTTGTTAGGGAGGTGAATGCAGGAGTTCTGGAAAGAGGGGCAAGTATGCAGTCTGTTGTGGATACTCCCTCTGTTGCTATTCCTTAATGTGCCCAGACAAACACACATTACCACATTTCATGACCTGAGGTCCCAGCCAGATGACTTCCTTAATTCTGTGAGCCACATAAAAGGGGATCCTGGAGCAGGATAAGAATAATTTTTAGCACTTTTCTTTTCCACCTTTGGTTGAATATAATGTGTAATAAATGTAGTTTTTAGTTAAAGTTTGTAAATTTTGATCTTTTCATAATGCTTCAGTTACATTGGTTTTGTCACTTGAACAAGTAAGGGAATGCTTTGTAGAACTAAGTGTATAAATGAAACTATTCTCCTGTATAGTCAACAAAGCCTCCTCTTGAAAGGTGGTTTGATTAAGTGCTTATTTTTTGCAAGCTTTATTCAAGTCATTTTGCAGTACAAAGTCTTTTGTACTTTTAATAATTTTTATGCAATCTTTCTTAACAGTGGTGGTGTGTACCCTCCAGCCACTGCTTTTATGAAGACAACACTTATTGCTCGACTGCAAGAAAAGGGAATTTCATTTACGATTAAGGAGTGAAAAAGTACTTGCCTGATTTTTTTGAAACTGCTACAATCATAGACTAAGTAGTTTTAACCAATGTAGTATCTTTTGTATGGGCAATTTGTATTGTATAATCAACCTCTTGTTTTAGGATATCACTTAGAAAGCAAAGAGGTATTGATTAAAGAAAAAAATCTTTCCAGAGGATTAGGCTTTCCTATGAACATATTTTGATGGAAGATGAATTTTATAGATTTTGTTTGGTTTTATTTAACCTTATTACAAGAATTTATAACTTGAAATAGAAAATAGGAGTCTACAGACAAGAAGTAATTTGAATTTGTGAAGGGTTCAATAGGCATTCACGATTCAGATTTCTTACCCAGCTGGTTTGTGAGGCTGGTGAGCATCAGCTTGATATCGGTGGTTTTCAAATTAACTATGATATTTAGCACCATTATTAAGAATCCAGCTTCATGATGTCCATGAGATTAAGAGCAACAAAAGTGACTCATTCAAGAAGCAGTTTGTTAGAAAAAATGGGAAACGGGCTAAGAACATGGATGGATGACCAAATGCAACATAATATGCCATTAAGCCAACTCATTATCATGGAAAAAGCAAGGAGCATGTTCAAGGCACCTGCAGGAAGGGGATAGCTCAGAAACATTCTCAGCTAGCAGAGGTGGGCTTGATCAGCTCAAATGGCACAGAACACTGCACAGCATCAGCATTTGTGGTGAAGCTGTGAGTGGGGATGTCCAGGCTACCCAGCAATTTCTTTCTACCCTCAAAGCTATCATAAAGCATGGCAACTACCCTCCCAAACTAATCTTCAAAGTTGATGAAATTGTCCTGTTCTTTAAAAGAATGCCATCCTGCACTTTACCTCAAGAAGAGAAGCATGCTTTTGGGTTCAAGTCTGCAAAAGATGCTTGACATTACTACTGAGAGGTAATGCTTCTGAAGCCTTCTGACTGGAAGTGATGCTCATCTACCACTCTGAAACACCATGAGCTATGGGTACATATCCCATCTGCCACTGTTCTGCTGAACATTTGAGCCACTCCCACATGGAGCTCAGCCTCCAGCTGTTCCTGCCCACTGTGCCAGAACATGGGTCACACCCAGACATCTTATACATTCACATTTTTCACTGCAGGGATATGATGGCCCAGTCACCATCACCACACAACTAAGCCAGCCAGTGACATTAACCCTAACCTGGAACACCAGTATTCCTCTGCCCACAGTGCCAAATACTTGATCACTAAATAGCTCTACTCCATTAGAAGCTTCAACTGCTCTCAGCAGTATCATCTCCACCATCACTATCATCCGTATGAGACTATTCAGAACATGGCAATGCAGCAACCCCCAAAACCCCATCACAACCCCCTTACCACCAGCAAAATTACTCGACAAACATCACAAAATGCACACTTCACAAGCAAACCATTCTACTACAAAGAACCTCAACAATGAACTAAGCATATTGCAACAACATCAATGGCATGAGAAACAAACACAGAAATACTCAACCAACAAAGAGAACACAACATCCATAAAGCCCACAACCAAGAAACCAGATTTACCCTCACCTTTCTACAACAAACAACTGTACAAAATGACACACAACAAGGAGGGGGACTCATAACACTTGTCCATCAAATCATACCTTTCTCTAACACCACGAAATAGCCCAAAGACAATGGAAAGGCCAAAGAAATACAGTCCATAAAAAATGAAACTTCACAGCACCAAATAAAATTATCAAAAAAATAAAACTTTACAGCACCAAATAAAATTATCAACATCAAAAAAATAATCATCACATCATGGGCTGCCCAAGATCAAGCAGTTGACCCACAGTCAACCCAGCTGTTCATCCATCCCTAGGGGTTGATCGATAAAATAGGTACCTGGCTCAGGCTATGGATAGGGAGTTGTGGTATTAGTGCATTAAACATGACAGCTTGAGACTGAGTGTGAACAAATGTGGCTGTTTTTGTTTGTTATCCTGGTGCTATCTCATTTATGCAGGGAGTGACGATGCTGTTTCCTGTGGGGCAGGGTGGTGCTGGGAATGGATGAAGGCAAGTGAGTATGAATATATACGTGGGTATATATGTATATGTTGGTACGTACATGTATGGGCATGTATGTATGAGTGGATGGGTCTTTCTTCATCTGTTTCCAGGTGCTATTTCGCTGATGCAGGAAATGGCGATCAAGTATAATGAAAATAAATAAATATTATTATCATACTTGATTGTCGTTTCCCACGTCAGCGAGGTAGCACCTGGAAACAGATGAAGAAAGACCCATTCAATCATATACAAAAACACACATACATACACACTCATGCACATATATATACATATAGACATATACATACATATGCATACACAGACATACACATGTACATAATCATACTTGCTTGCCTTCATCCATTCCTAGTGCAACCATACCCATTTATTTGTTCCCTGTCTCTAGCTATCATGAGTAATGCACCAAAACCACACCTCCCTTTCCACATTCCAGGCCCCACAGACCTTTCCATGATTTACCCCAGATGTTTCACATGCCCTGGTTCAATCCGTTGACAGCACGTCAACTCAGTATACCACATCGTCCCAATTCACTCTATTCCATGCAAGCCTTTCACCCTCCTGTATGTTCAGGCCCTAAATGCTCAAAATCGTTTTTACTCCATTCTTCCACCTCCAATTTGGTCTCCTTCTTCTTCCCTCCACCTCTGACACATATATCCTCTTTGTCAATCTTTCCTCACCCATTCTCTCCATGCGTCCAAACCATTTCACCACACCCTCTTCTGCTCTCTAAACCACACTCTTTTATTACCTTACATCCCTCTTACCCTTTCATTACTTCTGCTTCCATGGTTCCATCCGTGGCTAAATCCACTCCCAGACATCTAAAACACTTCACTTCCTCCAGTTTTTCTCCATTCAAACTTACCTCCCAATTGACTTGTCTCTCAACCATACTGAACCTAATAACCTTGCTCTTATTCATATTTACTCTCAGCTTTCTTCTTGCACACACTTTACCAAACTCAGTCACAAATTTCTGCAGTTTCTCACCCGAATTAGCCACCAGTGCTGTATCAACAGTGAAAAAAAACTGACACTTCCCAAGCCCTCTTATCCACAACAGATTGCATACTTGCCCCTCTCTCCAAAACTCTTGCATTCACCTCCCTAACAACCCCATCCATAAACAAATTAAACAACAATGAAGACATCAGGCACCCCTGCTGCAAACCGACATTCACTGGGAACCAATCACTTTCCTCTCTTCCTACTTGTACACATGCCTTACATCCTCAAAAAAAACTTCTCTGATTCTAGCAACTTACCTTCCACACCATATACTCTTAATACCTTCCGCAGGGCATCTCTATCAACTCTATTATATGCCTTCTCCAGATCCATAAATGTTGCATATAAATCCATCTGTTTTTCTAAGTATTTCTCATACATTCTTCAAAGCAAACACCTGATCCACACATCCTCTAACACTTCTGAAACACACTGCCCCTCACTGATCTGATGCTCTGTAAATGCCTTTACCCTCTCAATCAATACCCTCCCATATAATTTCCCAGGAATACTTAACTAACTTATATCTCTGTAATTTGAACACTCACCTTTATCCCCTTTGCCTTTATACAATGGCACTATGCATGCATTCTGCCAATCCTCAGGCACTTCACCCTGAACCATACATACACCGAATATCCTTACCAACCAGTCAACAACACAGTCATCCCCTTTTTTAATATATTCCACTGCAATATCATCCAAACCTGCTGCCTTGCCAGCTTTTATCTTGGGGTAGCACTTGATTAGAGACTCAGTTGCTCAAATACTCTCAGCTGACTTAAACTAAACAAAACAATTACTTGCAGGCCTTAATATCCCAACATGTATTTTAACCTCTCAAAAATACCATATATTGCAGGTAATATGTCAGGGAGATTTATGGCCCTAAAACCTTTTTGTTTTAAAACTGAAATATGACATAATGTAACCCTTCCATACTTGATATAACCCTGGAAAATAACCAATAATCCTTCCCCAAGCCAACAGATACCTAATATATATGAGTCAATACTCACAAAATCTTGTTAAATAGTAACAATTAATTATGTATTTACAGACTTTATCATCTTCCAATATATATTTCAACCCTAGATTCCAAGTGAGTGTGAAAAATAATCATACTGCAGTTTTCAAGCAAATCTATTACCCTCACAAACACCAAAATCTGCAGGTAATAGTTCAGGGCATTTTTTGTCTAAAACTATTTTGTTTTAAAATTGAAACAAGATGTAGTGAAATGCTTCTATACTTGAAGTAACTTACAGAAAATATCTCATAATGCTTCTCTAAGCCGAAACATACCCAATAATTATGAAGTAAATAATCACATAATCTAGAAGTTTCAATTAATTACTTAATGAAAGGCCTTAATGTTCCCCTTACATATTTTCAACCTTAGACTCAAATGCAGCAAGAAAAACTCCTTATACTGAGGTTTTCAAGCAAATCTATTGCCCTCTCAAAAATACCAAAAATTGCAGGTAATAGTTGTAGGAAATTTTTAGCCCAAAAACCTGTTTGCTTTAAAACTGAAATATGACATAATGAAACCCTATACTTGATATATTTATGGAAAATAATTCACAAGCTTTCCCAAGCCGACAGATACCCAATATAATGAACTGAAAAATCACAGAATATTGTTAAAGAATGACCATTAATTACACATACTCACAAAATCTTCTTAAAGAGTAACCATTAATTACTTATTTACAGACTTTAACGTTCTCAAACATATATGTCAACCCTAAATTCCAATTTGGCATGAAAAATAATTGCATTTAGGTTTTCGAGCAAAACTATTACCTTCACAAAAATACCAAAACTTGCAGGTAATAGTTCAGGGATTTTTTGTTTAAACACCATTTTGTTTTAAAACTGAAATAGAGACATAGAGAATGCTTCTATCAATTAATTACTTATTCAAAAGCCTTAATGTCCCCTACATGCATTTCAACCGCAGAAGCAAATGCTGCATGAAAAATAGTCCTTATACCGAAGTTTTCAAGCAAATCTATTGCCTTCTCAAAAATAATAGGTAATAGTTCTGGGAAATTTTTAGCCCAAAAACCTCTTCATTTTAAAATTGAAATATGACATAATGAAACCCTTCTATACCTGATATTACCACAGAAAATAACTCATAACGCTTTACCAAGCCGACAGATACCCAATATAATTGAACTGAAAAATCACAAAATCTTATTAATGACAGACCATTTATTATATATTTACAAACCTTAACATCCTCCAACACATATCTCAACCCCATATTCTAATTCAGCATGAAAAATATTCCTTATACTGAAGTTTTCAAGTAAATCTATTTCCCACTAAAAAATTACTGATAGTAGTTCAGGGAAGCTTTTAGTCTAAAAACATTAATTTTCAAAACTGAAATACGATGTAATGAAATCCATCTATACTTTAAATAACCAAGGAAATTATCTCATAATGCTTCCCCAAACCAACAGATACCCCATAAATATGAACTGAATAATCACAGAATCTCCCAAAAAAGTAACCATTAATTACTTACTTATAGACTTTAATGTCCAACATATATTTCAGCTCCATTAAAAAATACCAAAGATTACTGGCAATAGTACAGCCTAAAGACGATTTTGTTTTGAAACTGAAATATGACACAATGAAAGCCTTCTATATTTTAAGTAACCATGGAAAATGTATTTTACTTATACTTATTTTGCTTTGTCGCTGTCTCCCGCGTTAGCGAGGTAGCGCAAGGAAACAGACGGAAAAATGGCCCAACCCACCCACATACACATGTATATACATACACGTCCACACACGCAAATATACATACCTATACATCTCAATGTACACATATATATACACAAACAGGCATATACATATATACACATGTACATAATTCATACTGTCTGCCTTTGATAGTTTCTCTACTTACTTGGTGAGACGGAACCAGACCTTTCCCCAGGCGGGATAGCCTCCTCCTTCTAGACCTAAGTGGCGGAAGGGTTCTTCTCTCTTGTTCTCATCCTCCTCTTCATTTTGAAGATGGAAAATATCTCTTTATATAATACTTCCCCAAGCCAATAGATTATCCTATAAATATGAACTATATAATCACACAATCTTTGAACATATTAACCATTAATTACTTATTTGCAAGCCTTGATATCCCAAAAAATATATTTCAACCCCAGATACAAATTCAGCACAAAAAATCATTATAATGAGTTTTATATAAATCAATTGACCTCTCAAAAATACCAAAAATTGCAGTGAAATTTTAAGCCCAAAAACATTTTAAATTGAAAGATAACATAATGACATACTTGTATACTTGAAATAACCATGGAAAATATCCTATAATGCTTCCCTAAGCCAACAGATAGCCCATAAATACGAACTGAATAATCATATGATCTAAAAGAATAACTACTTCCATGGTGTTGAATTTAGTGTTCCAACATGATGCGTTCACAGGCTCCCCAGGATCGAGTGCATAAGGTACGAATCCTGGTTGCAGCTGTCAGTCCTCAGTCAACCTAGCTGCTCATTAATCTCTATGAATTGGTCAATAAAATGGGTACCTGGCTCAGGCTAAAGCATCCATATATGTACAGATGCTCCTCGATTTACAATGGGGTTATATTCCGATAAACCAATTGTAAGTTAAAAATACCTTTGATACTGCATACCTACCCTACAGAACATCATATCCCAGCCTACCTTAAACATCCTCAGACCACTTATATTAGCCAACATTTGGACAAAATCATCTAACACAAAGCCTATTCTACAATAAAGTGTTGAATATCTCATGTAATTCATTGAATATTTTACTTGGAAAAAAATTGGTTGTACAGGTACTCACCACTCACGTATACAGCAGAAAGCAAACTAGGCCTGAAGAATGTTTGAAGCAAATAACACTTAAAATGAATTGACTGATGATGAGGATGTTACACTGACAGGATCATCAATTTCCTTCACTGATGGGGCTTGAGAATAGCTGGGAGAAGGCACTTGTGATTGTGTGGCTGACTGGAAACTGCAGCTTGCTGCCACTGCACGGCATAATGAGAGAGTATTATACTGCATATCGCTGTCGCATCACCGTAAACTAAAAAATGGTAAGTTGGAAACATCTGTATATGAATATATATTTTTTTATTATCAATATTATTGTTATACTTTGTCGCTGTCTCCCGCGTTAGCGAGGTAGCACAAGGAAACAGACGAAAGAATGGCCCAACCCACCAACACACAAATGCATATACATACACGTCCACACACACACACACATATACATGCCTATACATTTCAACGTATACATATATATACATACACAGACATATACACATGTACACAATTCACACTTACTGCCTTTATTCATTCCCGTCACCACCCCGCCAAACATGAAATGACGCCCCCCTCCCCCTACATGCGTGTGACGTAGTGCTAGGAAAAGACAACAAAGGCCACATTCGTTCACAAAAATACCTTCACAAATATGCCAAAACTTGCAGGTAATAGTTCAGGGATTTTTTGTCTAAAAACAATTTTGTTTTAAAATTGAGATAGAGACATAGAGAATGCTTCTATCAATTAAATACCTATTCAAAAGCCTTAATGTTCCCTACATATATTTCAACCCCAGAAGCAAATGAAGCATGAAAAACAGTCCTTATACCGAGGTTTTCAAGCAAATCTATTGCCTTCTCAAAATTACCAAAAATTGTAGGTAATAGTTTTGAGAAATTTTTAGCCCAAAAACCTCTTCGTTTTAAAATTGAAGTATGACGTAATGAAACCCTTCTATACTTGATATTACCGCAGAAAATAACTCATAATGCTTTACCAAGCCGACAGATACCCAATATAAATGAACTGAAAAATTACAAAATCTTATTAAGGAGAGACCATTTATTATATATTTACAAACCTTAACATCCTCAACACATATCTCAACCCCATATTCTAATTCAGCATAAAAAATATTCCTTATACTGAAGTTTTCAAGCAAATCTATTTCCCACTAAAAAATTTTAAAAATTACTGATAGTTCATGGAAGCTTTTAGTCTATAAACATTTTTTTCAAAATTGAAATATGATGTAATGAAATCCATATATACTTTAAATAACCAAGGAAATTATCTCATAATGCTTCCCCAAACCAACAGATACCCCATAATAATCACAGAATCTCCCAAAAAAGTAACCATTAATTACTTATTTATAGACTTTAAGGGCCTCCAACAAATATTTAAGCTCCACTAAAAATACCAAAGATTACTGGCAATAGTTCAGGGAATTTCTTTAGCCTTAAAACAATTTTGTTTTGAAACTGAGATATGACACAATGAAAGCCTTCTATAATTTAAGTAACCATGGAAAATATCTCTTTATATAATACTTCCCCAAGCCAATAGATACCCTATAAATATGAATGTATAATCACACAATCTTTGAACAGATTAACCATTAATTACTTATTTGCAAGCCTTGATGTCCCAAAAAATATATTTCAACCCTAGATACAAATTCAGCACAAAAAATCATTATAATGAGGGTTTTGTATAAATCAATTACCCCAAAAACTGCAGTGAGATTTTAAGCCCAAAAACATTTTAAATTGAAATATGACATAATGACATACTTGTATACTTGAAAAAGCCACGGAAAATATCCTATAATGCTTCCCTAAGCCAACAGGTAACCCATAAATATGAACTGAATAATCATATGAAATAAAAGAATTACTACTTCCATGGTGTAGCATTTAGTGTCCCAACATGATGCGTTCACAAGCTCCCCAGGATCGAGTGCATAAGGTACGAATCCTGGTTGCAGCTGTCAGTCCTCAGTCAACCTAGCTGCTCATTAATCTCTATAAGTTGGTCAATAAAATGGGTACCTGGCTCAGGCTAAAGCATCCATATATGTACAGATGCTCCTCGATTTACGATGGGGTCATGTTCCGATAAACCCATTGTAAGTTGAAAATACCTTTAATACTGCATACCTACCCTACAGAACATCATATCCTAGCCTACCTTAAACATCCTCAGACCACTTATAATAGCCAACATTGGACAAAATCATCTAATACAAGGCCTATTTTACAATAAAGTGTAGAATTTTTCTTTCTTTCAAACTTCGCCATTTCCCACGTTAGCGAGGTAGCATTAAGAACAGAGGACTGAGCCTTTGAGGGAATATCCTCACCTGGCCCCCTTCTCTGTTCCTTCTTTTGGAAAATTGAAAAAAAAAATGAGAGGGGAGGATTTCCAGGCCCCCACTTCCTCCCCTTTTAGTCGCCTTCTACGACACACAGGGAATACGTGGGAAGTATTCTTTCTCCCCTATCCCCAGGGATACCTGGGGATAGAGGAGAAAGTGTAGAATATCTCGTGTAATTCATTGAATATTGTACTTAGAAAAAAATTGGTTGTACAGGTACTCACCACTAACGTACACAGCAGAAAGCAAATAAGGCCTGAAGAATGTTTGAAGCAAATAACACTTAAATTGCCTGATGATGAGGATGTTACACTGACAGGATCATCAATTTCCTTCTCCACTGATGAGGTTTGAGAATAGCTGGTAGAAGGCACTTGTGATTGTGTGGCTGACTGGAAACTGCAGCTCGCTGCCAATGCACAGCATAATGAGAGAGTGTTATACTGCATATTGCAGTTGTATCACCGTAAAATAAAAAATGGTAAGTTGGAAACATCTGCATATAAATATATATTTTTTTTATTATTATTATTACACTTTGTCGCTGTCTCCTGTGTTAGCAAGGTAGAGGAAGGAAACAGACGAAATAATGGCCTACCCCACCCTCATACAAACGCATGTACATACATGTCCACGCACGCATATATACATACCTATACATTTCAATGTATACATATATACACATACACAAACGTATACACATGTACACAATTCACACTTGCTGCCTTTATTCATTCCTGTTATCACCCCGCCACAAGTGAAATGACACCCCCCTCCCTCCACAAGTGTGCAAGGTAGCGCTAGGAAAAGACAACAAAGGCCACATTCGTTCACACTCAGTCTCTAGCTGTCATGTATAATGCACCGAAACCACAGCTTCCTTTCCACATCCAGGCCCCACAAAACTTTCCATGGTTTAACCCAGATGCTTCACATGCCTTGTTTCAATCCAGTGACAGCACATCGACACCAGTATACCACATCGTTCCAATTCACTCTATTCCTTGCACGCCTTTCACCCTCCTGCATGTTCAGGCCACGATCACTCAAAATCTTTTTCAATCCATCCTTCCACCTCCAATTTGGTCTCCCAATTCTCCTCATTCCCTCCACCTCTGACACATATATCCTCTTTGTCAATCTTTCCTCACTCATTCTCTCCTTGTGACCAAACCCTTTCAATACATCCTTTTCTGCTCTCCCAACCACACTCTTTTTATTACCACACATCTCTCTTACCCTTTCATTACTTACTCGATCAAACCACCTCACACCACATATTGTCCTCAAAAATCTCGTTTCCAACACATCCACCCTCCTCCACACAACCCTATCTATAGCCTACGTATCGCAACCATATAGCTTTGTTGGAAACAGTATTCCTTCAAACATACCCATTTTTTGCTCTCTGAGATAATGTTCTCGTCTTCCACACATTCTTCAATGCTCCCAGAACTTTTGCCCCCTCCCCCACTCTATGACTCACTTCCACTTCCATGGTTCCATCTGCAGCCAAATCCACTCCCAGATATCTAAAACACTTCATTTCCTCCAGTTTTTCTCCATTCAAACTCACCTCCCAATTGACTTGTCCCTCAACCCCACTATACCTAATAACCTTGCTCTTATTCACATTTACTCTCAGCTTTCTTCTTTTACACACTTTACCAAACTCAGTCACCAGTTTCTGCAGTTTTTCACCCGAATCAGCCACCAGTGCTGTATCATCAGCAAACAACAACTGTCTCACTTCCCAAGTCCTCTCATCCACAACAGACTGCATACTTGCCCTTCTCTCCAAAACTTTTGATTTCACCTCCCCAACAACCCCATCCATATACAAATTAAACAACCATGGAGATATCATGGACCCCTGCCGCAAACCAACATTCACCGAGAACCAATCACTTTCCTCTCTTCCTACTCGTACACAAGCCTAATATCCTTAATAAAAACTTCTCACTTCTTCTAGCAACTTGTGTCCCATACCATATATTCTTAATACCTTACACAGACCATCTCTATCAACTCTATCATATGCCTTCTCCAAATCCAAAAATGCTACATACAAATCCATCTGTTTAACTAAGTATTTCTCACATACATTCTTCAAAGCAAACATCTGATCCACACATCCTCTACCACTTCTGAAAGCATACTGCTCTTCCCCAATCTGATCCTCTGTACATACTTTCACCCTCTCAACCAATACCCTTCCATATAATTTCCCAGGAACACTCAACAAACTTATACCTCTGTAATTTGAGCACTCACCTTTATCACCTTTGCCTTTGTACAAAGGCACTATGCATGCACTCTGCCAATCCTCAGGCACTTCACCATGAGCCATACATACATTAAATATCCTCACCAACCAGTCAACAACACAGTCACCCCCTTTTTTAATAAATTCCACTGCAATACCATCCAAACCTGCTGCCTTGCTGGCTTTGATCTTCCGCAAAGCTTTCACCACCTCTTCTCTGTTTACCAAATCATTCTCCCTGACCCTCTCACTTCGCACACCACCTCTACCAAAACACCCTATATCTACCACTCTATCATCTAATTCATTCAACAATCCTCCAA
Organism: Panulirus ornatus; assembly: GCF_036320965.1. Lineage (NCBI taxonomy): Eukaryota > Metazoa > Arthropoda > Malacostraca > Decapoda > Palinuridae > Panulirus > Panulirus ornatus. Next base: position 6,087,105 of record NC_092291.1, read on the forward strand.
AATACTCACTCCATCTCCTTCTCACATCATCACTACTTGTTATTACCACCTCCCCATTAGACCACTTCACTGATGTTCCCATTTATTCTCTTGTCTTATGCACTTCATTTACCTCCTTCCAAAACATCTCTTTATTCTCCCCAAACTTTAATGATACTCTCTCACTCCAACTCTCATTTGCCCTCTTTTTCACCTCTTGCACCTTTCTCTTGACATCCTGCCTCTTTCTTTTATACATATACCAGTCATTTGCACTATCTCCCTGCAAAAATCATCCAAATGCCTCTCTCTTCTCTTTCACTAATAGTCTTACTTCTTCATCCCACCACTCACTACCCTTTCTAATCTGCCCACCTCACACGCTTCTCATACCACAAGCATCTTTTGCGCAAGCCATCAATGCTTCCCTAAATACATCCCATTCCTCCCCCACTCCCCTTACGTCCTTTGCTCTCACCTTTTTGCATTCTGCACTCAGTCTCTCCTGGTACTTCCTCACACAAGTCTCCTTTCCAAGCTCACTTACTTTCACCACTCTCTTCACCCCAACATTCTCTCTTCTTTCCTGAAAACCTCTACAAATCTCCACCTTCGCCTCCACAAGATAATGATCAGACATCGCTCCAGCTGCACTTCTCAGCACATTAACATCCAAAAGTCTCTCTTTCATGCGCATATCAATTTACACGTAATCTAATAATGCTCACTGGCCAGCTCTCCTACTTACGTAAGTATTTTTATCTATTTACTTTGCTTTGTCGCTGTCTCCCACGTTAGCGAGGTAGTGCAAGGAAACAGACAAAAGAATGACCCAACCCACCCCCATAAACATGTATATACATACACATCCACACACAAATATATACATACCTATACATCTCAACATATACATATATATACACACAAAGATATGTACACATGTACATAATTCATCCTGTCTGCCTTTATTCATTTCCATCGCCACCTCGCAACACATGAAATACAACCCACTCCCCCCTCATGTGTGCGAGGTAGCGCTAGGAAAAGACAACAAAGGCCACATTCGTTCTCACCTAGTCTCTAGCTGTCACGTAATAATGCACCGAAACCACAGCTCCCTTTCCACTTCCAAGCCCCACAGAACTTTCCATGGTTTACCCCAGACGCTTCACATGCCCTGGTTCAATCCACTGACAGCACGTCAACCCCGGTATATCACATCGTTCCAATTCACTCTATTCCTTGCAAGCCTTTCACCCTCCTACATGTTCAGGCCCCGATCACTCAAAATCTTTTTCAATCCATCTTTCCACCTCCTATTTGGTCTCCCACTTCTCCTCGTTCCCTCCACCTCTGACACATATATCCTCTTGGTCAATCTTTTCTCACTCATTCTCTCCATGTGACCAAACCATTTCAAAACACCCTCTTCTGCTCTCTCAACCACACTCTTTTTATTACCACACATCTCTCTTACCCTATTATTACTTACTCAATCAAACCACCTCACACCACATATTGTCCTCAAACATCTCATTTCCAGCACATCCACCCTCCTCCGCACAACTCTGTCTATAGCCCATGCCTCACAACCATATACCATTGTTGGAACCACTTTTCCTTCAAACATACCCATTTCTGCTTTCTGAGATAATGTTCTCGTCTTCCACACATTCTTCAACGCTCGCAGAACTTTCGCCCCCTCCCCCACCCTATGATTCACTTCCGCTTCCATGGTTCCATCCGCTGCCAAATCCACTCCCAGATATCTAAAACACTTCACTTCCTCCAGTTTTTCTCCATTCAAACTTACCTCCTAATTGACTTGTCCCTCAACCCTATTGTACCTAATAACCTTGCTCTTATGCACATTTACCCTCAGCTTTCTTCTTTCACACACTTTACCAAGCTCAGTCACCAGCTTCTGCAGTTTCTCATATGAATCAGCCACCAGCGCTGTATCATCTGCGAACAACAAGTGACTCACTTCCCAAGCTCTCTCATCCACAACAAACTGCATACTTGCCCCTCTTTCCAAAACTCTTGCATTCGCCTCCCTAACAACATCATCCATAAACAAATTAAACAACCATGGAGACATCACAAAACCCTGCCGCAAATCTACATTCACTGAGAACCAATCACTTTCCTCTCTTCCTATACGTACACATGCCTTACATCCTTGATAAAAACTTTTCACTGCTTCTAACAACTTGCCTCCCACACCATATATTCTTATTACCTACCACAAAGCATCTCTATCAACTCTATCATATGCCTTCTCCAGATCCATAAATGCTACTATCCCTGGGGATAGGGGAGAAAGAATGCTTTCCACGCATTCCACACTTGTCGTAGTAGGCGACTAAAGGGGACGGGAGCGGGGGGCTGGAAACCCTCCCCTCCTTGTATTTTAACTTTCTACAAGGGGAAACAGAAGAAGGAGTCACGCAGGGAGTGCTCATCCTCCTCGAAGGCTCAGATTGGGGTGTCTAAATGTGAGTGGATGTAATCAAGATGAGAAAAAAGGAGAGATAGGTAGTATGTTTGAGGAAAGGAACCTGGATGTTTTGGCTCTGAGTGAAACGAAGCTCAAGGGTAAAGGGGAAGAGTGGTTTGAGAATGTCCTGGGAGTAAAGTCAGGGGTTAGTGAGAGGACAAGAGCAAGGGAAGGAGTAGCACTACTCCTGCAACAGGAGTGGTGGGAGTATGTGACAGAGTGTAAGAAAGTAAACTCTAGATTGATATGGGTAAAACTGAAAGTGGATGGAGAGAGATGGGGGATTATTAGTGCATATGCACCTGGGCATGAGAAGAAAGATCATGAGGCAAGTGTTTTGGTAGCAGCTGAGTGAGTGTGTTAGTAGTTTTGATGTACGAGACCGGGTTATAGTGATGGGTGATTTGAATGCAAAGGTGAGTAATGTGGCAGTTGAGGGAATAATTGGTGTACATGAGGTGTTCAGTGTTGTAAATGGAAATGGTGAAGAGCTTGTAGATTTATGTGCTGAAAAAGGACTGGTGATTGGGAATACCTGGTTTAAAAAGAGAGATATACATAAGTATACATAAGTAAGTAGGAGAGATGGCCAGAGAGCGTTATTGGATTACGTGTCAATTGATAGGCGGGCGAAAGGGAGACTTTTCGATGTTAATGTGCTGAGAGGTGCAACTGGAGGGACGTCTGATCATTATCTTGTGGAGGCGAAGGTGAAGATTTGTAGAGGTTTTCAGAAAAGAAGAGAGAATGTTGGGGTGAAAAGAGTGGTGAGAGTAAGTGAGCTTGGGAAGGAGACTTGTGTGAGGAATTACCAGGAGAGAATGAGTACAGAATGGAAAAAGGTGAGAACAAAGGACATAAGGGGAGTGGGGGAGGAATGGGATGTATTTAGGGAAGCAGTGATGGCTTGTGCAAAAGATGCTTGTGGCATGAGAAGCATGGGAGGTGGGCAGATTAGAAAGGGTAGTGAGTGGCGGAATGAAGAAGTAAGATTATTAGTGAAAGAGAAGAGAGAGGCATTTAGACGATTATTGTAAAGAAATAATGCAAATGAGTGTGAGATGTATAAAAGAAAGAAGCAGGAGGTCAAGAGAAACGTGCAAGAGGTGAAAAAGAGGGCAAATGAGAGTTGGGGTGAGAGTATCATTAAATTTTATGGAGAATAAAGAGATGTTTTAGAAGGAGGTAAATAAAGTGCATAAGACAAGGGAACAAATGGGAACTTCAGTGAAGGGGGCTAATGGGGAGGTGATAACAAGTAGTGGGGATGTGAGAAGGAGATGGAGTGAGTATTTTGAAAGTTTGTTGAATGTGTTTGATGATAAGAGTGGCAGATATAGGGTGTTTTGGTCGAGGTGGTGTGCAAAGTGATAGGGTTATGGAGAAAGATTTGGTAAACAGAGAAGAGGTAGTAAAAGCTTTGCGGAAGATGAAAGCTGGCAAGGCAGCGGGTTTGGATGGTATTGCAGTGGAATCTATTAAAAAAGGGGGTGATTGTATTGTCGACTGGTTGGTAAGGTTATTTAATGTATGTATGACTCATGGTGAGGTGCCTGAGGATTGGCGGAATGCTTGCACATTGCCATTGTATAAAGGCAAAGGGGATAAAAGTAAGTGCTCAAATTACAGAGGTATAAGTTTGTTGAGTATTCCTGGTAAATTATATGGGAGGGTATTGATTGAGAGGGTGAAGGCATGTACAGAGCATCAGACTGAGGAAGAGCAGTGTGGTTTCAGAAGTGGTAGAGGATGTGTGGATCAGGTGTTTGCTTGGAATAATGTATGTGAGAAATACTTAGAAAAGCAAATGGATTTGTATGTAGCATTTATGGATCTGGAGAAGGCATATGAGAGTTGATAGAGATGCTCTGTGGAAGGTATTAAGAATATATGGCATGGGAGGCAAGTTGTTAGAAGCAGTGAAAAGTTGTTATCGAGGATGTAAGGCATGTGTACATGTAGGAAGAGAGGAAAGTGACTGGTTTTCAGTGAATGTAGGTTTGCAGCAGGGGTGTGTGATGTCTCCATGGTTGTTTAGTTTGTTTATGGATGGGGTTGTTAGGGAGGTAAATGCGAGTTTTGGAAAGAGGGGCAAGTGTGCAGTCTGTTGTGGATGAGAGAGCTTGGGAAGTGAGTCAGTTATTGTTCGCTGATGATACATCGCTGGTGGCTGATTCATATGAGAAACTGCAGAAGCTGGTGACTGAGCTTGGTAAAGTGTGTGAAAGAAGAAAGTTGAGAGTAAATGTGAATAAGAGCAAGGTTATTAGGTACAGTAGGGTTGAGGGACAAGTCAACTGGGAGGTAAGTTTGAATGGAGAAAAACTGGAGGAAGTGAAGTGTTTTAGATATCTGGGAGTGGATTTGGCAGTAGATGGAACCATGGAAGCTGAAGTGAATCATAGGGTGGGGGGAGGGGGCGAAAGTTCTGCGAGCATTGAAGAATGTGTGGAAGTCAAGAATGTTATCTCAGAAAGCAAAAATGGGTATGTTTAAAGGAATAGTGGCTCCAACAATGTTATATGGTTGCGAGGCGTGGGCTACAGACAGAGTTTTGCGGAGGAGGGTGGATGTGTTGGAAATGAGATGTTTGAGGACAATATGTGGTGTGAGGTGGTTTGATCGAGTGAGTAATAATAGGGTAAGAGAGATGTGTGGAAATAAAAAGAGTGTGTTTGAGAGAGGAGAAGAGGGTGTTTTGAAATGGATTGGTCACATGGAGAGAATGAGTGAGGAAAGATTGACCAAGAGGATATATGTGTCAGAGGTGGAGGGAACAAGGAGAAGTGGGAGACCAAATTGGAGGTGGAAAGATGGAGTGAAAAAGATTTAGAGTGATCGGCGCCTGAACATGCAGGAGGGTGAAAGGCGTGCAAGGAATAGAGTGAATTGGAACGATGTGGTATACTAGGGTTGACATGCTGTCAATGGATTGAACCAGGGCATGTGAAGCGTCTGGGGTAAACCATGGAAAGTTCTGTGGGGCCTGGATGTGGAAAGGGAGCTGTGGTTTCAGTGCATTGTTACATGACAGCTAGAGACTGAGTGTGAATGAATGTGGCCTTTGTTGGCTTTTCCTAACGCTACCTTACGCACATGTGGGGGGAGGGGGTTGTCATTTCCCATGTGGCGGGATGGTGATTGGAATGAATAAAGGCAGACAGTATGAATTATGTACATGTGTATATATGTATATGTCTGTGTGTGTATATACATGTATATGTTGAGATGTATAGGTATGTAAATTTGTGTGTGGACGTGTACGTACATACACGTTTATGTGGGCGAGTTGGGCCATTCTTTCGTCTGTTTCCTTGCACTACCTCGCTAATGCGGGAGACAGCAACAAAGCAAAATAAATAAAAAAGAATACAAATCCATTTGCTTTTCTAAGTATTTCTCACATACATTCTTCAAAGCAAACACCTGATCCACACATCCTCTACCACTTCTGAAACCACACTGCTCTTCCCCAATCTGATGCTCTGTACATGCTTTCACCCTCTCAATTAATACCCTCCCATATAATTTCCCAAGAATACTCAACAAGCTTATACCTCTGTAATTTGGGCACTCAATTTTATCCTCTTTGCCTTTGTATAATGGCACTATGCAAGCATATCACCAATCCTCGGGCACCTCATTAAATAACCTTACCAACCAGTCGACAATACAGTCACCCCCTTTTTTAAATTCCACTTCAATCCCATCCAAACCCGCTGCCTTGCCGGCTTTCATCTTCCGTAAAGCTTTTACTACCTCTTCTCTGTTTACCGAATCATTCTCCCTAACCCTCTCAATTTGCACAACACCTCGACCAAAACACCCTATATCTGCCACTCTATCAACAAACACATTCAACAAACCTTCAAAATACTCACTCCATCTCCTTTCACATCACCACTACTTGTTATCACCTCCACATTAGCCCCCTTCACTGAAGTTCCCATTGATTCCTTTGTCTTACGCACTTTATTTACCTCCTTCTAAAACATCTTTTTATTCTCGCTAAAATTTAATGATACTCTCTCACCCCAACTCTCATTTGCCCTCTTTTTCACCTCTTGCACCTTTCTCTTGACCTCCTGCCTCTTTCTTTATACATCTCCCACTCATTTGTATTATTTCCCTGCAAAAATTGTCCAAATGCCTCTCTCTTCTCTTTCACTAACAATCTTACTTCTTCATCCCACCACTCACTACCCTTTCTAATCTGCCCACCTCCCATGCTTCTCTTGCCATAAGCATCTTTTGCGCAAGCCATCACTGCTTCCCTAAACATATTCCAATCCTCCCCCACTCCCCTTATGTCCTTTGTTCTCACCTTTTTCCATTCTCTACTCATTCTCTCCTGGCACTTCCTCACCCTGGTACTTCCTCACACAAGTCTCCTTCCCAAGCTCACTTACTCTCACCACTCTCTTCATACGTATACTTATGTATATCTCTCTTTTTAAACCAGGTAATCCCAATCACCAGTTCTTTTTCAGCACACAAATCTACAAGCTCTTCACCATTTCCATTTACAACACTGAACACCCCATGTATACCAATTATTCCCTCAACTGCCACATTACTCACTTTTGCATTCAAATCACCCATCACTATAACTCAGTCTCATGCATCAAGACTACTAACACACTCACTCAGCTGCTACCAAAACATTTGCCTCTTATGATCTTCCTTTTCATGCCCATGTGCATAGGCACCAATAATCACCCATCTCTCTCCATCCACTTTCAGTTTTACCCATATCAATCTAGAGTTTACTTTCTTACACTCTATCACATCCTCCCACAACTCCTGTTTCAAGAGTAGTGCTACTCCTTCCTCTGCTCTTATCCTCTCACCAACCCCTGACTTTACTCCCAAAACATTCCCAAACCACTCATCCCCTTTACCCTTGAGCTTCATTTCACTCAGAGCCAAAACATCCAGGTTCCTTTCCTCAAATATCCTACCTATTTCTCCTTTTTTCTCATCTTGGTTACATCCACACACATTTAGACACCCTAGACAGAGCCTTCGAGGAGGATGAGCACTCCCCACAGGACTCCTTCTGTTTCCCCTTTTAGAAAGTTAAAATACAAGGAAAGGAGGGTTTCTAGCCCCCCCGCTCCCGTCCCCTTTAGTTGCCTTCTATGACATGCAGGGGATATATATTATATATATTTTTCATACATGCATGCCATTTCCCACTTTAGCGAGGTAGCACCCAGAACAGATGAGTGAGCCTTAAAGTGAAAAATCCTCACTTGGCCCCCTTCTCTGCTCCTCCTTTTGGGGAAGGTAAAACAAGAGGGGAGGATTTCTAACCTACAGCTCCAACCCTATTAGTCACCTTCTATGACACTCGGGGAAAACATGGGCAGTATTCTTTCTCCCCTAATCTGAGGGATATTATATAATTAATGTTAATTGGATGGCCTTGATTAGGGACTCATTTGCCCACATAGACTTATAAGCAGTCCTTAATGTCACCCAACATGTATTTTAACCATAGATTCGAATTCAGCATAAAAAATAACCCTTAAACTGAGGTTTTTAAGCAAATCTGTTACCTCACACATATACAAAAACTGTTTTGTTTTAAAATTGAAATATGATGTATTGAAACTCTTCTATACTTGATATAACCATGGAAAACAACTCATAATCTTTCCCCAAACCAACTGATACCCAATATATATAAGCCAAATACTCATAGAATCTTCTTAAAGAGTAACCACTGATTACTTATTTACAGACCTTAACATCCTCCAACATATATTTCAACCCAAGGTTCGAATTCAGCATGAAACATAATCCTTATACTGAGGTTTTCAAGCAAACCTATTACCCTTACAAAAATTCCAAACATTGCAGGTTTAGGGAATTTTTTTGTCCAAATACAGTATTGTTTTAAAATAGAAACATGACATAATAAAACCTTTATCTTGATATTTCTAAGCCAACAGATACCCAATATATATGAACCAAAAAATCAAAGAATCTTAGTGATTAGTAATTACCTATTTACAGACCTTAACAACCTCAAACATATATTTCAACCCTAGATTCCAATCCAGCATGAAAAATAGTCCTTAAACTGAGGTTTTCAAGTAAATCTATTACCCTCACAAAAATACCACAAATTGCAGGTAACAGTTCAGGGAAATTTTTAGCCTAAAAACTTGTTTTAAAACCGAAATATGAAGCAATGAAATCCTTCCATAACTGATATAACCACAGAAAATATCTCATTATGCTTACCCAACTCAACAGGCACCCCATGAATATGAACCAAATAATCACAGAATCTTCTGAGGAGCCAAAAACATTTTGGTTTTAAAATTGAAATATGACATAATAACATGCTATTATACTTGAAATAATGACAAAATATCCAATTTTGGTTCCCTAAGCTGACAGATACCCAATAAATTTATCTATTTATCTATTTTGCTTTGTCGCTGTCTCCCGCGTTAGCGAGGTAGTGCAAGGAAACAGACGAAAGAATGGCCCAACCCACCCACATACACATGTAGATACATACACGTCCACACACACAAATATACATACCTATACATCTCAATGTACACATATGTATACACACACAGACATATACATATATACACATGTACATAATTCATACTCTCTGCCTTTATTTATTCCCATCACCACCTCGCCACACATGGAATAACAAGCCCCTCCCCCCTCATGTGTGCGAGGTAGTGCTAGGAAAAGACAACAAAGGCCCGATTCGTTCACACTCAGTCTCTAGCTGTCATGTAATAATGCACCGAAACCACAGCTCCCTTTCCACATCCAGGCCCCACAGAACTTTCCATGGTTTACCCCAGACGCTTCACATGCCCTGGTTCAATCCATTGACAGCACGTCAACCCCGGTAAACCACATCGTTCCAATTCACTCTATTCTTTGCACGCCTTTCACCCTCCTGCATGTTCAGGCCCCGATCACTCAAAATCTTTTTCACTCCATCTTTCCACCTCCAATTTGGTCTCCCACTTCTCCTCGTTCCCTCCACTTCTGACACATGTATCCTCTTGGTCAATCTTTCCTCACTCATTCTCTCCATGTGACCAAACCATTTCAAAACACCCTCTTCTGCTCTCTCAACCACACTCTTTTTATTTCCACACATCTCTCTTACCCTTGCATTACTTACTCGATCAAACCACCTCACACCACATATTGTCCTCAAACATCTCATTTCCAGCACATCCACCCTCCTTCGCACAACTCTATCCATAGCCCACGCCTCTTAACCATACAACATTGTTGGAACCACTATTCCATCAAACATACCCATTTTTGCTTTCCAAGATAATGTTCTCGACTTCCAAACATTCTTCAAGGCTTTCAGAATTTTCGCCCCCTCCCCCACCCTATGATTCACTTCCGCTTCCATGGTTCCACCTGCTGCCAGATCCACTGCCAGATATCTAAAACACTCCACTTCCTCCAACTTCCTCAAACTTACCTCCCAACTGACCTGACCCTCAACCCCACTGCACCTAATAACCCTGCTCTTATTCACACCTACTCTCAACTTTCCTCTTTCACATACTTTACCAAACTCAGTCACCAGCTTCTGCAGTTTCTCACATGAATCAGCCACCAGTGCTGCATCATCAGCGAACAACAACTGACTCACTTCCCAAGCTCTCTCATCCACAACAGACTGCACACCCGCCCCTCCCTCCAAAACTCTCGCATTCACCTCTCTAACAACCCCATCCATAAACAAATTAAACAACCATGGAGCCATCACACACCCCTGCCGCAAACCTACATTCACTGAGAACCAATCACTTTCCTCTCTTCCTACACGTACACATGCCCCACATCCTTGATAAAAAAACTTTCCACCGCCCCCAACAACTCGCCTCCCACACCATATATTCCTAACACCCTCCACAGAGCATCTCAATCAACTCTATCATATGCCTTCTCCAGACCCACAAATGCCACACACAAACCCATTTGCCCTTCCAAGCATTTCTCACATACACTCCTCAAAGCAAACACCCAGTCCACACATCCTCCACCACTTCCGAATCCACACTGCTCCTCCCCAATCCGATGCTCTGCACATGCCCTCACCCTCTCAATCAATAAATACAAACTGAATAATTACAGACTCTTCTGGAATAGTAACAATTACTTCCATGGTGGAGTGGGTGAGGCAATGTGGGGCAGTAGTGCCTTACACATGCCAGTCGATATGGAGACCTTACAGGGAACAATTGGAGCTCTTATCGCCCTTCATAACAAAGGATTACAAATGTGTGGAATGAATATGACAAAATATATGTCCTCACAAAATGTTAGCATCTCCACAGATGTTGAAATCATTACTCTTTTAACCCCAAAGAGGCACATCCAACTCACCTTCCCATAACCTTGAATGAAGTATCTCCCACTGAATAATACACCAACCATTCTAGGCATCACACATGTCATTCACTGCACACAAACTACTGCACACAAAGTAAATGCCTTCAAAACAATAACTGACACAAGATTTGGACTAGAAAAAAATCCTTCAACATCTCAAACAAACAATTCATCTCCTCCACTTTAAACTATGCCTAACCTGCCCAGTCTTCCATTCTATCAAAAGCAAATATACAAAGCTACAAACCACATAAAATAATGCACTCAAAACAATCACTAGCTGCTTAGCTACCACAAGCACCCAACACCTGCACAATGACACACAGATCCTCCCAATACAAATCCACCTCAACATGCTTGGCAATCAATTCTATGCAGCAGCACTGGACCCCTTACCCAAACCACTGAAACTAACCACCAATCCCCAGGCTGAAATAAATATAAAAATAAAGTAATTCCCACCAATAAACTTAAAACAGTAAAATTATGATTGTAATATGGTATAATACTTGCACAGGCAGCAGTTCTCTGGGTAAGCTTCTGGTTGGAGTTACTATGGAGGAGCTGTCATGGTGAACTGTGATTTCAACATCAGCAGTGGAAAAATAACAGTTTATGATTGTTAATAGTCTGCCTTGAACCTATCCCTACATATGGAAAATAAAAAAAAATGTAGACAAGGCAGAGTAACCCTATGTGCTTTGAGTAATACAAATATGTATGCTCTATTAATCTTAAACTAAAGAAACTCAAAACTAAATCAGGTCCTCTATATTTTAAGTAATAATGAATATTGTCTCAAACTATGATACTTGTGTGGCTGCTGGTGCCCCTGATAAGTGAATCCATCATGTTAGTCTGCAATACAGGAATTTCTATTAATTGTGCATCAATGATGAAATGCATCTTATGAGGTTCCTCTTTCAAACAGAAATATAACTGACATTATTTTCATTACTATAGTAGTTCGTATTACTGACATATCTCAGAAAACAGATATGATTGTTGTCACTGGAGGTACTTCGGCTGGTGAGAACTTTGTAATCTCAAAACAAATTGCAAAACAATTACATCCACTGAATCTTAGCTGTAAATCATAACAATAATGCTCTTGCTTTGAAAATCAGATTAATATCATAGTCTGTCAAACTTAATTCTAGGAAATAACATAATCACTAATGGCTTATGAATGTCTGAACATTTTCTAGCATTGATATACTAATATACTGTCAAACAGAATTCTACATACTGTGAGCATTCAATACTCAGTTCATTACAGAAATAGAACCAATGCAAAGTCTCAGGACTCTTCAATGATATATTGTGGTCCATTGTCACTGATAAGCACTGATGAAATCCCACTTGTAAGGTGAGCTTTCAATTTCTGATGACTGCACTGGTCTTCATTAACTCCATTAACACATCAGCTTCCCAAAAGTTGCTTATAGTCCACACTCAATAAAAAGTTGTGATTCCTCAGCTCAAACAAATCAACACCTACTCTATCCCATGGATGGTCTACTATCTCATGGGACAGTGTTTCCTTCTGTTGGGCACTGCTGAATTGGTTGCATATTTCTCACTGGGCGATGTGCTCTTTGGCCTCAGCAGTCATACTGGCCAGCATACACACTCTCTTGCATGCCTCAGACAGCCTTCAACACCTGTATGAGTCAAGTGTTTTGCCTTCTTGATTTCAGCACAAAGGATGAGATGTGAAATCCTATCTCCTATGAATATCAAACCATTTTGTGGTGATCACTCATCTCAAATAAGAATAAGGCAGTAGCTGGTCAGGGACAGTATCTTTGGCTTCAGGCCACTCACAAATTATGGTTTTCAATAGCAAATTCACTGAACTGCAAGAATATGCTCGTAATTCACAGTCGAGACTCATCTATCCTGGTGCTCTCTTACCTAAAATTGGTGCAAGATCCTGTTCTACAACAAATTAACTCAGCAGAATATCTCTTTTTGGTCTTACAAGTGACATTAACAATTCTACACTTTCCCAATCGGCTTATCTTAATGGAATATGTATTACAGGGTTTTAACTGTTTGTCAGGCAACATACATTCAGGAATAACACTCAGAAATGTTCAGCAGTCAACTTGAAACTTGACCTTCTTACTGCCTTCCTCCATAGAAGTCACAATGGCCTTGCTGCTACATTGTGTTGAAGGCTTCATGACATCTGCATCCTCTTGAATACCACTGACCATACTTCACGTAGAAATTTTCTCGTATTGATTTGCATTTACTTGTGAAGTGATTCTTCTAATTGCACTTGCTACAGGTCTTACCATATGCTACATATTCTTCCTTCTTCCAAATATGCTTGTTGCCACAGGGCTTGCATTCTTTCATGGGTCTTGTCCAGGTATGGTCCTCATTTTGGATGTCTTCCTTTACTCTCTTTTCTGCATGGGTTTCTTCAGTAGCTGCTGCAATTTCCTGATCCTTAACCTTGAAATACTGACATGTGCTTGTTTGAAGCTTTGTGTGCCACACAAATTTTGACAGCTGCACGAAAATTAAGTTCATCCTTTTTAAGGAATTTTTCATGGAGTCACCTGATCAAATAAGTACATGATCATCGATGTTATCTCATTTCCTTAATGATCTCCACATTCACATTCCATGCATACAATCCCGAATCTGGTAATGCATGAATCTTGAGATTCTCCTGTTCGTTGCACACACTTTCAAAATCTATACCTGTTAGCCAGTACTTTCTTTAATGGGGCAAATGCGCATCAAATTCGGAAAGTACATTTTGTACAATTATACCTGGGCTAGCCTAGTCACTTACAGAGTGTTGAGAACTCAAATGAATTATACATACCTGGTAAATCATCTCCACCAAAGTTTAATAGTACTGCAACCTTCTCCTCATCGGGTTTCTACTTAAAATCTGCTGCCAGAACATACATATTATATTTTTGTCTTAAGGTCTTACAAGCTTCTTGCGGCATGCGTTGTTACAATGGCCGCTTTTTTTCGCCTTATCATTGAAACAAAAGTTTGTCATGTTTTTCTTCAGTCATTCTAGTCTGTGATGACATGTTGTTTTCACAACTAACCTCATTCTTTTTTCCTTTGATAGTTTGTGCGTCTTAATATTACGGAGAACATAACACGTTGATAAACACGTTCGCAAAGAATAGGTCGCTTTAATTCTTGTGGTGTAAACATAGTAACTGATTGTTCATAGAAAACGTTTATAGTAGACTATAATAAATGTATATATATTTTTTTTAACTTCATTCCATCAAGTTATACTACATGCTCCTCTCAAATAACTTATGTCACATATGCGATAATTGCAGATAATCCTGATGGAAAGTCTTCTTTATCTGCAGGTATTCAAATTTTCTAAATAAGTCGTACTGATCTGTGAAGTCCAAACTGTAATTTGTGAGAGGAGTGATGGTTAATGTTATTGGATCAACACGTAAACTATCCAGGGACCTCCGGTCGTATATCCAACCCTGGTAAATATCTATTTATACAGTATGAGTGACTTGCATACCCATAGTGCTCCAGTTCTTGAACTGTCTGTACCTATAATAAGATTCTTTCCAAAAGCCATAATACTCATTGCTGGAAAATTCAATTTAAGAACAGTCATGAATTAAATACAGCTAAAAGTTACTAATGGGCTGTGGAGATATGTCAGTTTTAGTAGTTTCATGCATTCTTTTGCATCCTGTGTCATCTTAATTGCAGTGTAGTCAGTACTTTCATTTCTAAAATTGTAATGGTTAAACAACCACTCCATTTTATGCTAAAGCAATATAGTTAATTTTTTGATAACTTTGATACATAGGATCTGAAGGGTATTATGACTCACTAAAGGTGATCCAAATTGAAATGTAGGTAGCTGACACAAAATAGAATATAGATAAGTGACAAAAACTCATTATGAAATGATTTAAACCAATACAAAAAATCACAAATCCAATAATTGATTTTCACATTTCCACTGTGAAACTTGACATGGTCTCTTCAAACATCAAACATTTTTTCTATGCTTCTTCATGTGTGTCTCCTGAATGAAGATGTAGGAAAATAATATGTAGAAAACGAAAATAAATATTTATTTCTGAGTATGGAGAACTGTACATTGTAATAAAGATGAGTTTGGAGAGCACAATAATGGTAACCTTCACAGGTATCAAATTTTTGACATTTCACATTTTCCACTGGATTATTCTATCTCATGAAAATCTAGTTTTAGAAAAGAGCAGAAATTACTGGTTGGATTACAACCATAAATCACCATCAGTACAAGAGATAATAGACAGAAATACCTAAATATATAAACAAATGGCATTCCCTGGATCATTTCCATAAAATAGATATTACTGTGGTCATCCACAAAATACATTAAGTGGAAAGATTGTTTCATGCACACCATTTATTCAAGTTTCTTTATATAACTTTACTAATGTTACTATTATTGATGACTTTCTGTCAATTTTTAATGACACCGAAATGCTACATTAGAAAAAAGTGGCAATCATGTATTCTTATAAATTACCCTTACACATGACTGTACTTCACTCTTGCCTCAAACATCATTATAATTAGCCTCAAAGTTCAGTCATCACTTACTTTCTTGAATCATTACGAAATCATCATACAAATTTTCATTGCTGTGCTTTACATTTGCAATTACCTTCTTCCAATAGAAGTTATAGTCACAAGCTATTCATATAACCTCTGCAATTCTCTGGGCTATTTGACCAAATTTCTCTAATTTAGTATAATTCATTTGGAAATCCTGTATCTCAGAATTTTTTAGATGGCCTTTGAAACTGCCATTTATGTTATGTCTAGACCAGAAATATCATATGATTGTGTCATACAGCAAACCCAGCATTAATGTCCTTCATTTTGTGTTCCTGCATACTGAAGCCCACTACCACATACCTTATCATGACATTTCCAGATTAGTACTGTTGTGATTGTTCACAAATTTTTCACCATAAGTAAACTCATTTCTCTATGTACTGTATAGCTAGACAAATGTCAGCTGAGTCATTTTTACCCATTTACCTTACACATGCAAAAATTAACTTCAAAAGGCAAAGGAAAAGATAATTAAAAGTTTATGAGCACCACCTGTCACTTAAGTATTTCAATGATTTAATTTTGTACTGATAGTGTACAGTATATAAAAATCAATTAGACTGAGGAGCATTTTTTAATTCATTATGATTAAGACAAGTACAGTAATAATTAAAATTACCAGAAAAAATCTTGGGTGAACTAATGGAAAAGTTGGTGAAACTCTTGAAGAAATCAGTTTAAAACCACACTTAACTTTTTCTAGCAACCAAATTTTACCTTACTTTATGTGAAAAAATGTATGAATTTTTTCATTTTGTTTAAGTCTGGTAGCTGGCCTTCGTTGTACTTTTGTGGGGAGTATTGGGGCCAGCTTAAAGCATAGTCTAATAGCCATTCTTGAACATGTCGAAGGTCCTGCAGACAATAGTCTTCGATACACTTTGCCTCTAACACTGAAATAAACGGTAAATAATGACAACTATGGAAAGTTAGTTCTTGATCTCATGGCTTATGTTGAATTCTACAAGGAGTTCACCTACTTTTACCCTACAGTATTTAACTCCACGTTTTTCCTTGGCTTCATCACTCATCCCATTTTTGCCTTATCTATCATTGTAGAAAAAATAAATGCTCCCAATAACACTTTCCTTTCTCATCATACTCCAAATAATATATACCCTTATTGAAGAAGAAGGTAATTTATATTTTCAAGTGATAGGTGATACTCTTAAACTTCATACTTATCAAGGAAAATATCATTGAGCATGAATCAGAAATAGGTTCTCAAATACTACAGCTGGAAGTACCAAATCAAAGATTAAGATATAATTTGACATTCATAAGTGTACCTTCCATGACACTCTGATGGGTAAAATCTGAATCAGCACATACATCTTGAACAAGAGGCAACTGGAGAACAAAATGAGAAACACACAACAGCACCCACACATACCTTCCTTAACTAGGCATTGGTGATACAAAAGTAACAAAAAGCTGCAGTTATACCAGTTATGGGCACAAAAGTAAGATCAGATACACAATAATGTAATACAATAGTGATCAGTGAAATCCTAAGATAAAAGAAAAAATGTAATAATGATACAATAGTATAATTAGTGTTTGAAGTGCATCGCTATAACCAGTATTCATACAAAGTTGTAGCAGTACAGTACTGCAATTTTCATTGCTTAGAACACATGCCATACTATTCCTCCTCCACACATATCTTAAAAAGACTCCAGTATCAGCAACAGTGCTTGCTACCCATTCATACAATCATTGGTAACTGTCCTAATTTTTTCCAGTATTTTGGGACACCCACCATTTCAACATTGGATCCCCAATGGTTCCATATTAGTAAGAGTTTAACATTTCAATTTACTTATCATGCTTCTAATGTTCTATAAATATTTGGCAGAGAAAGACCCATCTAATTTCAGCTCATGCTAAGAACATGTCTAATTCAGTCATCTACTTAGTCACACATGATCAAATCATTAACTTGAATTATTCTGTCATAGTGGATTCAAAGTCAAGGATATGGGAAAGTGGTGATATGTAAAATATATGGTTCCTTATGATTGAAAATTTCTTTTCTTCATTTTGAAAGATAGGATGGGGGTTCATGATAATATTACAATTTCAAAATCTAATACCAAGTAATTTCCTATATATGATTGCATAACCCAAATTTTAACATGATTATGTTAATTTCCAGTGCAGTATATATGGACTCGAACTCTTTCCCATTGCTGGCTATCATAAGACACCTGTACATTCTGGATGGGTAGTGACAAGCTCCAATTTGAGGTATTAAAAAAGTAAAGAAAGATGTTTGTTATATCTATCTTTTGTGTTTTTTCATTTGGTTAGGAAAAAAGAAGCACTGAAGGGTAACATCTTGACAGTCATTTGCTGCACTAAAACTAGAGACAATGAAAATTAGTAACATAGATATATGCTAATATCCATTTTAAAATGTGAAGAATCAAATATTGCACCAAATCAAATATTGCTCAAGGCAAATAATCCTTTTTTTTCACTTATTTCATCATCTGTAGAAAAATAAACTAATTTACATTATATCAATTTACATTCTCTGGGGGAAAATAATACTGAATGTTTGTAATGAAAAAAACTACATATGCTTTATAATGTGCTTTAGAATTCATTTATTGTAAGTGTCAATGCTGCTTCTTTAATACCATCACCATAAACTGTCAGCCAAGTGAGTGAGATGCATTTGCTATTATGAACCATTAACTTTTTGTTTACACACTGAGCTTCCATGTTTCATATTACATCACTGTTTAATATAATAACGTCACAAAGAAAAATTTTAAAAGCAACAGTTAATTGCTTCTAGACTGACTAAATTTCAACCATGAACAAAAACTAACCCTTTAAGGGATGTGAAATATACAACTGATACAAGCAAAACAATGAGCAATAAAAGAGCCATCTAATACATACTATCCAAAGATAATATTTCAAGTATTTAGTAAATATTACAAGTGGCTTGTATTTGGTCAGAGTGAATCACACTTGGAAGCCTATCAGCAGTTTAAAGGAGACTACTCTGTCAGCATAATATTTGGCCAATGACTAATTTTACATATATATATGGTCTTAAAAACAGCAGCATTATTTTGAGAACAAGTCTTCAGTGCATATAAGTATTGGTAACCCCAAAGAATGAAATACTTGATTCATATAATGTAGATATCACAAGGTAATAGGAGCCACTATATCAGTGACCAGTTTCTCATGCCAGTCATGATAAATTCTTGATTAAACATATTTCTAAACCATCTGTCATCCAAAGAGTTACAAAAGAGACTATCAGCCAAAAAAAATGTACTTTCTTCCTTTCATATCTGTTCACCATTTTCCATGTTAGTGAGGCTGTGCCAAGAACATATAAAGAAAAGGCCTCATTATCTCACATCCATTCTCTAGCCGTCATGTGTGATGCACCGCAACCACAACCCTCTATCTACAATGAGGCCCCACAGACCTTTCCATGGTTTCCCCCAGCTGCTTCATATGCCCCGCTTCACTCCACTGACAGCGCATTGCCCCCTGTACACCACATCGCTCATCTCGTGCATGTCTCAAAGCCATGCATGTTCAGGCTCTATCCTTCCATCTCCAATTCAATCTTCTCTTTGTACCCTCCACTTCTGATACATATATCCTCTTTGTCAACTTCTCCTCACTCATCCTCTCCATATGTCCAGACCACTTCAGCAGGCCCTCTTCAGCTCTCTCAAGCATACTCTTACTACCACACCTTCCTCTTATCCTTTTATTGCTTACATGATCAACCCTCCTCACACCACATACTGTCCTTAAACACTTCTTTCCAGTACACTATATTTCAATACAATTCTTGAAACTTCACATCAAAATCAAACTATTGTATAATGAGGTCATACACTAAAAGTGTTGCATAGTGGTTAGCATTCCTGACTGTGCAGCATTCAGTAGCCACCGAGGGTCAAGTGCATTGGTTTGAATCCTGGTTGCAGCAGTCACTACACAGTCAGCCCAGCTGTTCATCCATCCCAAGGGGTTGGTCAGTAAAATGGGTGCCTGGCTCAGGCTAAGGTATATGTATATATGTATATAGCATTAATGAGATGGCTTTGATTAGGGCTTCATTTACCCTTGCTGTCTCAGCTAGCATTAAAAAAAAAATAAAGGCTTACGTACAATAGTTTGCAATTTCAAGCTGCCTAAAGATAACTTTTTCTATTAATAGCTGAAACAGATGTCTGATGGGATTACCATTAATTATGCTTTCTGCCTCATCTATGCTTGGACTATTGGCATTCTGTCCACAAACATACAATCTCTTCTTATCACACATAACACACAGCCCATTCTTCATAACTCTAGATTTTCCTGAGGTAAGTACCATGTGCTAGACCCTACTTTTAGGCAAAATGATATGGGCAATAGATAGAAGTAATAGGTGGAAAAATTTAGGCAGAAGCAGTAGTAGGAAACATTATGAAGCAGTAGTAGGTAGGAAAATGAGGCAAGAGCACTACGTGAAAGAATATGTTGGAACATTAGGTAACAGTCATTAGAACAGCTTGGAGGCCTGAATAATCTCTTAGTATGCATGGGGGATAGTTGCAGCAACCAATGCATTCCCATCTTTCCACCTCTTGGGGAACACTAAATAACCACTACCCACATAAGCATTCTTACATCCTTGAAAAAGAGAGCACTGGATAAGCTTATCAGGCATGAAAGAAAATCCCTCACCTTGATTTAGCTAAAGGGGACTGACTGTCAAGAGAAAATGTACAATGTTGCTAAAAGCAAAGAAGAAACACTTTGTGAGAACAGGATGTGGACCTGTAAAGGACCACCAAAATCAAAGAATAGTTCTGTGTTTGTGTGGTCAGAAGGAAATTATTAAAATCCCAGTGTGTAGTGTATCCTTATATGTATCACTATGATTAAAGGATCTTAATTCATATGAAGAAAATGGTTTTGATATTTTTGTTCATGTCTTCTTACTAACATAATAAAAGGAAGCTTGCTATTTTAAAGTTCATTAATCAGGTAAAAAAAAATCCAAAAGGATTAAACAAAAACAGCATTCAAATCCAGTGATAATTATCAAAATTTTCTTGTATTAAACACAATCACAACATGCATTTCTAAGGAGAATAATGAAGAATTAGAGACATAATATTCAAACCTAAGAAGTAATTAAATATTTAGAAAAATTTAATCCAAAAAAGTTGACTAGTCCTGATCATTAGCCTACTAAGGTACTGAAAGAAGTAAAACAAAATACAATAATATTTCCTATTCCTATAACATTCAACAAATTTCAACAAGAAAGAAAGCTAACAAATGACAGAAAACTCAAGACTGTAATGCCAACATACAAATAGAAAATGGAAAATACATCTCAAATCATCAAACTATAGTCTCATTTTAGTTTTAAACAAAATTGTAGAAACAACAAGTAGGGATGAAATGATCAGATTGATGAAAAAAATAAACTAATGAATGAAAAACATGGGGTTGCAAAAATAAAATACTCTTTATTGCATTAAATGTAATTAACATAATGCTACTGGGCTCCTCTTGCACCATGAAGGAAAAGTCACCTTGGTGAGGCTGTATCACTAGGAGTACAATCTTGTCAAAGAAATCCTCCCTCCTAAGTATTCCTTATCTCCTTGTTACTGGAAGTAGCACAGCCCTGGGCAGCAGGGTCCTTTAGAAAGAGGTCCTGGACAACACAAGAACTCATCAAAACTGGTTCCAGGGTAATTATTAATGAAAGAAATAAGATCCTAAAGATTACGTTTGATGCATTCAGTAGAACAATCTTTTTTATATCTAAAGTGACTGGGACTAAAAGATAACTTCAAATGTTATAAGGTATACTTAGTATTCCATAAAGCTTTTGATAACTTACCACATAAAAGATTGTTGGATAAATCAAGTCTCATAGCATATGAAAACATGTATCATAGTGGATAATAAACTGGCAAACAGGACCACATGACAGTGAATGGTCTTGAATTGAGAGGCATCCATTAAGCTTACTGTAAAAAGCAGGATACCAAAATGCTGATAATATAAATTTAGGAATAAAGCTGAAACAATGGGCTGTTTTTGATGATTCAAAGGTGTTTTGACAAATTGATGAAGTGGTCAGAAGTATATTATATGAACTATGATATAGGCAAATGCAAAGTATTGCATTTTAGTGATGAAACTATCAGTCACACAAAATCTTTTTTCCAATAAACCATTATCAGAGGCACAAGAAGAGAAAGACATTGAAGTGATAACAAGTAATGCTCTAAACTACGATAATATATGCTTATCTAAATATAATACAGTAAAGAGAATGTTGTGTTTTACAACTAGAATCATAAACTGTAAAATGAAAGACACAAAGATGTTTTTACTCTTTGCAATGCCCTAGTCAGATGATATTTAGAGTATGCTGTTCAGTTCTATTACATGAAATACTAGAATGAATACAAAAGAGAGCAGCAAAACTAATTCCATTGCCTAAAACAAGCCTTATGAAGTAAGACTTAAATATATAAAATAATTTTCTCAGATAAACAGAGACTTAGGGGAGCATTAACATAAATCTAAAAAATACTAAATAATGCCAATAATACAACTCATGATAATTTCCATGCCAAACAGAAATACAGTGTCTAAAAGACAGTGTGAAGTTAAGGGGAATGAGATGCAATACAAATATGAGCAAACATTTCATATTGCATAACACTGGAAAAGCTATGACCACATACACTCTAATGTATCAAATCTTGCAACCATGGGTTTGAGTAGTTGCCAAATTAGGAAATTTGTTGGAGCATGAGTATTGGTGCTGTCAAGGGAACCTGGCAGGAGACTGAATCGTCCAGATCTTAATGTGAATTTCCATTTTCCAAAATACGTTTATATAAGTTTTAAATCTTACCACTGTAATTATTTACTGTGCTTCCCAATAATTCTTCCTTGTTTCTGATCCCAAAATCTATAATGTAGACTAAGATAACAGTATATGATCACACAGAAGTTAAAGTGGTGGGGTTGGTATCTGATGCAGTTAAGGGTGAAGGTGAGTATCATTTTCCTGCATTGAGGTTAATGCCTTAGGAGAGGCAGGAGGCAGGTCTTGCATTTCATCCAATACAGAAGGGGGTCTGGACATGCTCGGGGATCACTGAAACTCGCCACAGGATCAGGAGTATCAGACAAGGATTATGGCATGTACCTTGGCATGTACAATGCCACTTTCTACAGTTTTTGCAGGGACACTTTCTTCTTGAAGTCAGCCATATAATTAGCTATTCAAAACAGAACAAACAAAGGACTGTGGCAATATGCAAATGCTTGGTCAGCATCAAAAAAGGGATATAACCATTGCTAGTTATTCTGGCCTACTATGTATGCCATTTCTACTATTTTGAGGATTTACTTGTATTAGCATCATATAACTCAAAAATATTTTCATTACTACTAAAATTATTCTTGGGATATGTAAACAGCACCACAGGAATATGCGAGAAATATAACAATTGATTATTTCATATGACACTCTACAGAAACAATGGCAACATGAAGTAGTGTCCCATGTTCAACTAAGAACAGAGCCTTAGAGAGACATCTCTGGCCCTGGTGCTGCTTTTGATCTCAGGCTCCTTAATCATCCTCTCCTTTCAACCTTCCCATCTCAACCCTCACTATTTTCTTCCTGCCAAGATACTCCTGTCACTTGTGATTTAATAGCCTGAATGCCAGTTGAATCTTGCCAAGTTTCTGTTATGTTGCCAATGCCTAAAAAATTGTAGTCAAAACATGTGAGCTCACAACATCTTTTCCTTGGATCAAAATAGTTGCAAGAAGGGGAATAGACAGGATGAAGGTGTTTTCATGACTTTCAATAAGTTTTGACAGAATAATTCCAGCTAATGAAATATTAAGGTTTTAGAAAAATTTATGAGCACTTTAATGTAATTCCTATCATTTGCCATGGAGTTCACCAATTTGCTACAGTTTGCAAATGCACATGTGCAAGTATGGTTTGATATTAAGTTCAGAGGAATATGAAGCAAAATTCAATCCAATTAACCCTCAGAAGGAACACATCTGTACTTGCACAGGTTTCTCTGTAGGGACCATTGCCATACTTGTATGGGTTACCACATCCCATCCTCATCTAAAGTAAAAGGTGTGCTCCATTGGTATGGATAGGTGTCTTACATCACAAGTAACTATAATTACAGCCAGAAAAACTTTGAGTTTTGGTCAATCATATAACAAAGTGATGTAATGTCTGACTTGTAAGTTGTCTTTTCCTGAAGTCATTTAGAACTGATGGAGCACCTTATCAGTGTGTAGAGATGCTATATGTTGCAAGCAAATACAGTTAGCTCTGGAAAAGATCCTACAGTGTTGATTGCCCATATACTATGATGGGGAAGGTATAAGCTTGAAGTGCATGCCAAATTTAAATGCCTGTATAACAGTAAATATGGCTTATTTACAAGATTATTTTGTTTTTTCTTTAACTGCTCTTGATATTTCCTATTAACTGATAAGACTAAAATTAGTAAAAAAAAATGGAATTTTGATAAACCTATTGTGCTGGGGACCCCTTAAATTTTAAGGGCTCGGTCCCTTAAGTGTCAAAAGTTCCAATTAGATTCCTTTCCTGTTTGTCGACTTAATACTACTTTCCTTTTTCTTACTACCAAAAGAGGGGTTTTGCTGGTCATGTATGTGAGGAAAACATTTACTCATTCCCAAGCTCCACCCTGAACAAAGGCCCTGGTATTTTAGCACCTTATGCACCCCCTATTCCCACAGGCAAATTAATGCTTGTTGCACGACTATTAAAAGCCAGTGTGAGAAAAGTTGTGGATAAGCCTATGGCTAAACTGGCTACAATGAAATTTTGGCACTAAGTGTCTGTCCTATCTACTCTAATGAATATAAGTATCTAAAATAGCAGACAAAACACTCCTTCCATAAAGAATTATTAAAATAATAATAATTCTGAATGTAAACAATCTATGGTAGTCCTCAGTTTGTTGCTAATGGGTAAGGTTAAACTACATGTAACCTTACATATACATACAACACTGCTGTGCTCATACATAACATACTGCACTGCAAGCAGTATGTTGTTTTCAGACTTACTCCACTGAAGGAATAAAGCTAGCTACTGTATAAGGAACACTGTACAATTCTACTAACTGCAGGAATGTCTACTTCAGCATTCTTCATGTCTTGAGCAGTGAACTGTTAATATGTGTGAAAAAATGAAGTCCTCAGCTGTAATTCATTTCACTAAGCAGAGAAAACTGCATCTCAAGTCACACAAAATCATGTAAGATTGGTGGCATATCCGACATCTGACCACTGTAACCTCAGTACAGTCTGAATGGTAAAATCTTGGATGAAAAAAGAAGGCTGAGTAGGAGATTATCCATAAGTTACAATCTTATAGCTGCTGTTTGTGAAATGTCACATACCATGGTGCATCCCAAATTAGCAGACTGCTGGGAACATGACCAGATTTGAGATTTCCATATGAAACATACAGACATCAAAATGAAATTGGCCCCATCAATCCTTGTAGACACAAGAAAAAAATATTCTGTCTTCACAGTAACTTATAGCTCCAAACAATACAAAATCCTTCTTTATGCACTATACTGAGACAGTCAGCCAACCATTTACAAGTACTATAAATAGGACTTTTGGCAGTTAGGCAACATTCAGGTGACATGCTGACTCAAAGTGGGAACAAGAAATTGATGAAATTTCACTATCATAAGAACAATGACTAACTGGTCCATGGGCTTCCTATGTCAGGATCACTGGATAAACAGAATTCTTCTGTTCTTTTCATATATTCCTTTATTCTTATTTAGGACTTTAGTGGATGAAATATAGTAATAGCAATCTGGGTGAATACAGCAGTGAGGTGAATACTCTTTGATCTGTAGAATCCCATTATCCAAAATGGCATCAGCACCAGAAGTACCGATAACTGAGGGTTTAATAATGCTGATGAATTAGTGAGCTTCCATGATGTAGCAGTTAGTGATGCTGACTGTGGTTTTATGTAGAGGTCTGCTTGAGTTGAAATCCTGGGCATGGCAGTTGGTTTGCAGTGCACCTAGCTGTTCAAACTCCCCTCTGGGCTGGTTGATAATTTGGGTACCCAGCTTAGGCTAGGGTATATATGGATATGTATATATAGTGTAAATGAAATGGCCTCTTGGCTGAAGTTAAAACTATGCACTAGCACCTTG
This sequence comes from Panulirus ornatus, assembly GCF_036320965.1. Classification (NCBI taxonomy): domain Eukaryota; kingdom Metazoa; phylum Arthropoda; class Malacostraca; order Decapoda; family Palinuridae; genus Panulirus; species Panulirus ornatus. The sequence goes on from NC_092291.1 coordinate 6,112,887, forward strand.
ATCTGTGAAAACTATATCATTTATCTTAAGGTATACTCAGCTCATTCTTGCAAACAGCTTTATTGCACAAAAATGATCTACTTGGGCATCCTAGGTTCGGTCATGATTTGACAGTATCCTAGTCATGTGACATTTGCAAAACAAAGCAAAATGCTATTCTTTCTTTATGGCTTTCAGTACTTCCATGCAGTCTTGATGAGTTTTTCTCAACATTTCTGGATGTATCCTAGCCCTATTTTGAAATATCAGAGTCCTAAACTGCTTTGCCTTAATGAATAAATAAATATGATTCTAGAATTTACTCCATTCCATACAGTGTGTACTATTTTCCTCTATACAACTTATGATCACTCTTTCTGTATTGTTTTCACTGGTCTTCCTCCTGTTCCTCAGTTTAAAGCACTGATGTCAGATGCCTACTGATCAGTTATGATCACTACTAGTAACAGGACAATTTGTGAGCCAAATTTGTATGACATACGAAAAATGATGACTACTTAGAAAAAGGAATGGGGAGGACTGAATTCTAATAACACTAACTTTCCTAATACAGGCCCAGTAACAGTCAGATTCAATAGCATTCTAAGTCAAGTTCAGCTGTGTATCTTAATTCTTAGGGTAAACTGAGATGTTTGCAACACAATATAACCTGTTACTTGTACTAATAGCTTTCTTGAAGAATGCTTTCCTCAAAAATACTAGTTTTCTAAATCAGTTCTGCATTCTGAAAGATTTTTACAACTAATGCAGAAGAGCATATTCATTAAAGAGCATGCACCTAAAATTTTCTATAATAAATACTGGATGGGCCACAGAAAGTTGTTAGTAATATGAATGTTTCAAATACATTCATAATGCACCAACAAGTTTCCTTTTTGACAACCGTAAGGTTCTCAGTGATACCTACAACAATAGAGATATCAGTTACCATGACTATTGTTAATAACAGTGTAAACATCACCAAATGCACTTTATGCACCAAAGTAAGATTCTGCACCATAAAAGTCAAGTCTGAGAAGATCAGTGTAAATAGTTAACTCTTTTGAATCATTCAGCTTTTATAGTGAGAAAGGGCCTAAGTTCCACCACTGAAAATCTAACATTTTAAACAAAAAAATTATTCCTGTCATCCTTTAGTATGCATTCAATCAATAAAATTAATTCAATTGATGGTATTCATTTAAAAAATGATAGTTCAACTTTGAAAATTGTAATGTTAATCACACTGATCTTCAACAACACTTGTAAGGTTTAAGTAAAGCTTCTTTACAAGGTCATCCATACAACTTACAGTAGTATTTGTCACTGTAAAACATAACTTACAAAAAAATGCAGTTGATACCTATTAATACAAAATCATGTACAGAGTCATAATAGAATTAAAATCTAAAATAATTAATGATGAAAAATACTTTAGTAAACATTATTTTCATTATGGATGAATCTTACGTAAAGAAACAAAAAAACACGAATTACCTTCTGTTTAACCGATAAATGTATTCTAAATGCACGTGAATAAGAAGCCTTACCCATAAGTGATAAAACAGCTTATAGGTTGCCTACCCGTACACAGTTGTTGGATGATGTGACCGTACTGGCTAAGCTTAAACTGAATAGACTAAATTCTTTCTAGTATTTTCATTCATTATAGTGTTTTAATATGCAGCCCCAATACTGACAGCAGGACTGATGAAAATATATCAATGTAAGAGATACAAATGTAAGAACTGATAGATTATGACAACCAGTTGAAGATATCTACTGATTTTTACTTTGTTATAATTAGGTATAGGTATCAGACATCCTTGTCTAAGGTGTTGCTTTGTTACAAATGAGGTTAAGTGCAGATTCTGCACTAAGATGTAAGTTTACTCCTCAGTGTTCTGTACTTCATATGTGGTAAGGGTACAAAGTTATGAATTATTTTCATCAATAACAATGCCAGGAAGATAAAAGGACAATGAAATTGCACTTCAGAAATGAGGTTAACTGAATTTTGTGGAGAGAGCAGATGATCAGGCACATAATGTAAAGTCTTCCCTTTAGGATAGTCTTATTCTGACACTTCATGCATTCCCAAGATGGACTCTGATACATTAAACTTTTCATCAGATGTAGGGACTAAAGGTTATGTAAGGACTGCCAGTCATTATTGTTACTGAACAAAGAGTTTTTTATCAAACAAAATTCAGTAGATATCAAGTGAAAAAGTAAGTTTATGCAGTTACATTTACATTTTTATTGAAAACTTACTTGGACAAAAACTTTTATTTTCTGTCAGTTGTACTACCTACTGGAAAGCTCATAAGCTATATGTCCAAAACAAAATAAGCTCTGTCTTGTTCATCAACTGATGAAAACTCTATTGGCATCAAAACTCTCTTGAAACATAAGTATCTGTCTATGGAAATTTTCTTCTAAAGTCTTCATATTCACATTACATTTCAAGTATTTCAAAATTATATCTACTCTTCCAAGCTGAAAAACAAAAAGAAAAAAACAAAGAAGAAATTGGTAAGGAGACTGACCAATTCCTACTAAAGTTTTCTGACATCAGATTATCTTAGTCTGCACCTACTTTTTTTTTTTTAATTTTTGATCATCATCACAAGAAAATGGGTAGAGATAAGCATATTTTTCAATAATTCTTACGGCAGGCATGCAGTTCTCTACTTCACTCTTCATCAAGATGTCAGTATTCCTCTAAAGAAACTTAATCATATCATTTCATCTTCCTGATAGTTATCACGTGTTCATATCACATTACTGGTAATAGAGTGATACTTAATACTGGTTTACCTGATATTAGCATGTATGTGATTAAATTCACAATAACTGCCCAAGGAAACATTATGGAGCAATAAACATTTCATTAATATCATTATGTAAAAATGGAAGAGATTATCTGAGGGCAAATTAAATTAGTATTTACATAACCCCATATAAATAGCTGCTTTGTGCTTAGCCAAGATCTCTTATCATGGACAGTCTGGTCCCTCCATCCTTAATATGCTCACACATTAGTAAGTAGACTACGAAATCTACAAAAATACAGATGAATATAAAAAGCATAACATGATAATTATTATCTTACAATAAAAGAAAGTAGGGGTATATTTACAGCTTAGCTACCCTAATATACTGCACGAGAAGGAAACATTCCTAAGTGCTATACAGTGGGACACATCATTGGTTATATGAAAACTAAATTCTCTTTGATTTGGCACCTCTAAATGGATGCAAGTTGATCTAATTTACCTATGCCTACACAGGATTCATACAGAATATTGAAAAATAGCAAATTTAAGTTTAGTCATCACTGCCTCAAGAAACTTTCATTAAGAGACTGCAAAATACCCTAAAAATGCTATTACTTTTGGCCACTGCCATTACGGTACATTGACAAAATGGATATGTTCAGTCCACAAGAAGTCTACCTATTTACATTAATATCATAACTCAAAATTTTACAAAATACTATTTACAGGCTTTAAATGGAAGCATTAATGGAGACAAAACTCCTGCAAAGTAAGACAAACATTTTGAACATTTCTTTTAATTAGGATCTTCAAATAAAAAAAAGGCATGAAAACTTTTCAGAACATTCTTATAAACATCCCTCTGTTGCTTTCACATTACCACAAGGCAAAGTAAGATAAAGTTATGGTTGTGAACAATATGTTGGCATCCACATTTTCCAAGACCTGCCTCATTGTAAATGTAAGTGCTCACTCTTACAAGGAAATACTAGATTAGCATATCAATCACTGAAATGTAATTACACATTATTTTTACTGAGACATTTCTTTAAAAATTCACCCTTTATCAAAAGTCTGCAGGGAACTGTAATTAATGCTTCCTATTCCAACCAAGCAAATTTTGAAACTATTTATCCCTGATTATTGTCTCCATAATTGTAATATCCATATTAACTGCTGTATCAATCATAGTATGAAAAAAGGAACATACCAGTGAAAATATTGTTTTTTGATGCCTTTTTTTTTTGCTGAATAATCAAAATCTAATCCCAAAATAATTTGTTATATTTTCTAAGACTATAATAACCTTTTCAGAACAAATGCTCAATATTTAAAGACATCCTACAAAGACTTTTAACTACAAATGCTGAATGTTATTCAGATTTTATATGTAATTATCTCCAAGTTTTTATACCGTACTTCAGTAGCTTAATTGGAGTAAGAATGATACAAAATATAGTAGAAGACTTTTACACCAATGCCTTTTAATTGTTACATCACTGAATAAACAGTGTACTGTTTCCGATTATGTTTATTTGGAAGCTCGTCCAGTGCCTTAAAATCATTGGAAAAAATCTTTTCTCAGATAATTGTTCCACATACCTGAACATTGTGAACATTAGCTTGATTAATAAGTTATACACAGATGCAGTGTCATAAGCCTTGGATTGTGTGAAAAGTTAAATCAAATATAATATTTCAAGAGTCCAACTATCAGTTTATTCATCACTTATCAAGAATGAATCATTATACAAGCCAATAACGTAATCAAAATACCTAAAGCAAGTGCTCTAAAAATCAGCCTATGATGACCACTGGCCACTTAATTACTATGTGATAACCAACAGATGTGTGAACACTGACTATTGTCTGTGGTCACTAAAAGTTACAGTAAATCTCGTCTTTGTTAATCAGTAGTTAAAAAGGTCATAGACCCTGAGCACCACCAGTTCTGTGACAGCCTTGTGCTATGGTTATCAGTTTGATAATGATGTTAGCTATGATGACTGTTTTAGATATACTATTGTCTCTATCAAGACGATGTTGTATAATGAAGACTGGTTTCTGCTGGCCTTTTGCTCTAAGACTCGCAGGGATTCTCATATTTCTTAGTGTATAATATATATATATATATATATATATATATATATATATATATATATATATATATATATATATATATATATATATACATATATATATTCATTTATTAAACTTTGTCGCTGTCTCCCACATTAGCAAGGTAGCGCAAGGAAACAGACGAAAGAATGGCCCAACCCAACCACATACACATGCATATACATACACGTCCACACACGCACATATACATACCTATACATCTCAACGTATACATATATATACAGACACAGATGTATAAATATATGCACATGTACATAATTTATACTATCTGCCCTTATTCGTTCCCGTTGCCACCCCACCACACATGAAAGGCAACCCCTTCCCCCTGCATGTGTGCGAGGTAGCGCTAGGAAAAGACAACAAAGGCCACATTCATTCACACTCATTCTCTAGATGTCATGTGTAATGCACCGAAACCATAGCTCCCTTTCCACATCCAGGTCCCACAAATCTTTCCATTGCTTACCCCAGACGCTTCACATGCCCTGGTTCAATCCATTGACAGCACATCGACCCCGGTATACCACATCGTTCTAATTCGCTCTATTCCTTACAAGCCTTTCACCCTCCTGCATGTTCAGGCCCCGATCACTCAAAATCTTTTTCACTCCATCTTTCCCCCTCCAATTTGGTCTCCCACTTCTCGTTCCTTCCACCTCTGACACATATATCCTCTTTGTCAATCTCTCCTCACTCATTCCCTCCATATGACCAAACCATTTCAAAACACACTCTTCTGCTCTCTCAACCACACTCATTTTATTATATATCATATATGTTTCTTTTTTATCGAGGATGTAAGGCATGTGTACGTGTAGGAAGAGAGGAAAGTGATTGGTTCTCAGTGAATGTAGGTTTGCGGCAGGGGTGTGTGATGTCTCCATGGTTGTTTAATTTGTTTATGGATGGGGTTGTTAGGGAGGTGAATGCAAGAGTTTTGGAAAGAGGGGCAAGTATGAAGTCTGTTGGGGATGAGAGAGCTTGGGAAGTGAGTCAGTTGTTGTTCGCTGATGATACAGCGCTGGTGGCTGATTCATGTGAGAAACTGCAGAAGCTGGTGACTGAGTTTGGAAAAGTGTGTGGAAGAAGAAAGTTAAGAGTAAATGTGAATAAGAGCAAGGTTATTAGGTACAGTAGGGTTGAGGGTCAAGTCAATTGGGAGGTGAGTTTGAATGGAGAAAAACTGGAGGAAGTGAAGTGTTTTAGATATCTGGGAGTGGATCTGGCAGCGGATGGAACCATGGAAGCGGAAGTGGATCATAGGGTGGGGGAGGGGGCGAAAATCCTGGGGGCCTTGAAGAATGTGTGGAAGTCGAGAACATTATCTCGGAAAGCAAAAATGGGTATGTTTGAAGGAATAGTGGTTCCAACAATGTTGTATGGTTGCGAGGCGTGGGCTATGGATAGAGTTGTGCGCAGGAGGATGGATGTGCTGGAAATGAGATGTTTGAGGACAATGTGTGGTGTGACGTGGTTTGATCGAGTGAGTAACGTAAGGGTAAGAGAGATGTGTGGTAATAAAAAGAGCGTGGTTGAGAGAGCAGAAGAGGGTGTTTTGAAGTGGTTTGGGCACATGGAGAGGATGAGTGAGGAGAGATTGACCAAGAAGATATATGTGTCGGAGGTGGAGGGAACAAGGAGAAGAGGGAGACCAAATTGGAGGTGGAAGGATGGAGTGAAAAGGATTTTGTGTGATCGGGGCCTGAACATGCAGGAGGGTGAAAGGAGGGCAAGGAATAGAGTGAATTGGAGCGATGTGGTATACCGGGGTTGACGTGCTGTCAGTGGATTGAATCGGGGCATGTGAAGCGTCTGGGGTAAACCATGGAAAGCTGTGTAGGTATGTATATTTGCGTGTGTGGACGTATGTATATACATGTGTATGGGGGGTGGGGGTTGGGCCATTTCTTTCGTCTGTTTCCTTGCGCTACCTCGCAAACGCGGGAGACAGCGACAAAGTATAATAAAAAAAAAATAAATATGTTTCCCTTTCTAGAAAGTTATAAATAAAATAAAATAATATATATATATATATATATATATATATATATATATATATATATTATAGTTATTTTATCTATTTAATATACTTTGTCGCTGTCTCCCGCGTTAGCGAGGTACCACAAGGCAACAGACGAAATAATGGCCCAATCCACCCACATACACATGTATTTACATACATGTCCACATACATATACATACCTATACATTTCACCGTATGAATATATATACATAAACAGACATATACATATATACACATGTACATAATTCATACTTGCTGCCTTTATTCATCCCCGTTACAACCCCGCCACACATGAAATGACACCCCCCTCCCCCCGCATGCGCATGAGGTAGTGCGAGGAAAAGACAAAAGCCACATTCGTTCACACTCAGTCTCTAGCCATCACGTATAATGCAGCTCCCTTTCCACATCCAGGCCCCACAAAGCTTTCCATGGTTTACCCAAGACACTTCACATGCCCTGATTCAATCCATTGACAGCACGTTGGCCCCAGTATACCACATCGTTCCAATTCACTCTATTCCTTGGACACCTTTCACCCTCCTGTATGTTCAGGGCCCGATCGCTCAAAATCTTTTTCACTCCATCCTTCCACCTCCAATTTGGTCTCCCACTTCTCCTCATTCCCTCCACCTCTGACACATATATCCTCTTGGTCAATCTTTCCTCACTCATTCTCCCATTGTGACCAAACAATTTCAACACATCCTCTTCTGCTCTCTCAACCACACACTTTTCATTACCACACATCTCTCTTACCCTTTCATTACTTACTCGATCAAACCACCTCACACCACATACTGTCCTTAAACATCTCATTTCCAACACATCCACCCTCCTCTGAACAACCCTATCTATAGCCCATGCCTCGCAACCACATAACATTGTTGGAACCACTATTCCTTCAAACATACCCATTTTTGCTTTCCGAGATAATATTCTCGCCTTCCACACATTCTTCAACGCTCCCAGAACCTTCGCCCCCTCCCCCACCCTGTGACTCACTTCCACTTCCATGGTTCCATCCAATGCCAAATCCACTCCCAGATATCTAAAACACTTCCTCCAGTTTTTCTCCATTCAAACTTACCTCCCAATGGACTTGTCCCTCAACCCTACTGTACCTAATAATCTTGCTCTTATTCACATTTACTCAGCTTTCTTCTTTCACATACTTTACCAAGCTCAGTCACCAGCTTCTGCAGTTTCTCACCTGAATCAGCCAACAGCGCTGTATCTTCAGTGAACAACAACGTGTATGTATATACATGAGTATGTGGGTGGGCTGGGCCATTCTTTCGTCTGTTTTCATGCGCTACCTCGCTAACGTGGGAGACAGGGACAAAGTATAATTATATATATATATATATATATATATATATATATATATATATATATATATATGCCATTTCCCACTTTAGTGAGGTAGCATCAAGAACAGAGAACCAAGCCTTTGATGGAAAATCCTCGCATGGTCCCCTTCTCTGTTCCTTCTTTTGGAAAAGTAAAAACTAGAGGGGAGGATTTCCAGCCCCCACTCTGTGTATATATATATATATATATATATATATATATATATATATATATATATATATATATATATATATATATATATGCATGTATATACAAGAGCAAAAATGGGTTTGTTTGAAGAAATAGTGGTTCCAACAATGTTATATGGTTGTGAGGCATGGGCTATAGATAGGATTGTACGGAGAAGGGTGAATGTGTTGGAAATGAGATGTTTGAGGACAATATGTGGTGTGAGGTGGTTTGATCGAGTAAGTAATGAAAGGGTAAGAGTTATGTGTGGTAATAAAAATGTGTGGTTGAGAGAGCAGAAGAGGGTGTATTGAAATGGTTTGGTCACATGGAGAGAATGAATGAGGAAAGATTGCCAAAAAGGATAAATGTGTCAGAGGTGGAGGAAACGAGAAGTGGGAGACCAAATTGGAGGTGGAAGGTTGGAGTGAAAAAGATTTTGAGCGATCGGGGTCTGAACATACAGAAGGGTGAAAGGTGTGCAAGGAATATAGTGAATTGGAACGATGTGGTATATCGGGGTCGACATGCTGTCAATGGATTGAACCAGGGCATGTGAAGCATCTGGGGTAAGCCATGGAAAGTTCTGTGGGGCCTGGATGTGGAAAGGGAGCTGTGGTTTCGGTGCATTATACATGACAGCTAGAGACTGAGTGTGAAGGAAAGTGGCCTTTGTTCTTTTCCTAGCGCTACCTCATGTGCACACATTTCATGTATGGCAGGGTGGCGGCGAGAATGGATGAAGGCAGTATGTATGAATATGTACATGTGTATATATATATATATATATATATGTATATGTCTGTGTATGTATGTGTATGTATACGTTGAAATGTATAGGTACGTATATGTGCATGTGTGGGCGTTTATGTATATACATGTGTATGTGGGTGGGTTGGGCCATTCTTTCGTCTGTTTCCTTGCGCTACCTCGCTAACGTGGAAGACAGCGACAAAGAATAATAAATATAAATAATATGTATATATATATATATATATATATATATATATATATATATATATATATATATATATATATATATATATATATATATATATATATATATATATAAATGTGAATAAGAGTAAGGTTATTAGGTACAGTAGGGTTGAGGGTCAAGTGAATTGGGAGGTGAGTTTGAATGGAGAAAAACTGGAGGAAGTGAAGTGTTTTAGATATCTGGGAGTGGATCTGGCAGCGGATGGAACCATGGAAGCGGAAGTGGATCATAGGGTGGGGGAGGGGGCGAAAATTCTGAAAGCCTTGAAGAATGTGTGGAAGTCGAGAACATTATCTCGGAAAGCAAAAATGGGTATGTTTGAAGGAATAGTGGTTCCAACAATGTTGTATGGTTGCGAGGCGTGGGCTATGGATAGAGTTATGCGCAGGAGGATGGATGTGCTGGAAATGATATGTTTGAGGACAATGTGTGGTGTGAGGTGGTTTGATCGAGTGAGTAACGTAAGGGTAAGAGAGATGTGTGGAAATAAAAAGAGCGTGGTTGAGAGAGCAGAAGGTGTTTTGAAGTGGTTTGGGCACATGGAGAGAATGAGTGAGGAAAGATTGACCAAGAGGATATATGTGTCGGAGGTGGAGGGAACGAGGAGAAGAGGGAGACCAAATTGGAGGTGGAAAGATGGAGTGAAAAAGATTTTGTGTGATCGGGGCCTGAACATGCAATAGGGTGAAAGGAGGGCAATGAATAGAGTGAATTGGAGCGATGTGGTATACCGGGGTTGACGTGCTGTCAGTGGATTGAATCAGGGCATGTGAAGCGTCTGGGGTAAACCATGGAAAGCTGTGTAGGTATGTATATTTGCGTGTGTGGACGTATGTATATACATGTGTATGGGGGGGGTTGGGCCATTTCTTTCGTCTGTTTCCTTGCGCTACCTCGCAAACGCGGGAGATAGCGACAAAGTATAATAAAAAAAAAAAATAATAAATATATATATATATATATATATATATATATATATATATATATATATATATATATATTCAAAGAGTCCTAGTATTATCAAGGATCATTTTAAAGGCTCCTGAAGCTCAAGGCTGCATTACTTCCACAAGCAAGGAAATGTGGATTTCTTTGGATTGAGATATTCTTTGACAAGATTCTACTCTCAATGATACAGCCACACCAAAGGTTACACTGTGGGTGAAAAGTCAACTTTGGTGAGACAGTATCATTGGGAGTACAGTTTTGTGAAGAAAACCTCTCCCTCCAAAAGGGTCCATTTTCCCCACTACCGGAAGCAGCACAGCCTTGGGCTGCAGGAGTCTTTAGAAAGAGGTTTTAGGTAATACTGGAATTCTTTTAAAGAAATTGTTCTTGGGGTACATCTGATATATGACTGTCCCATGACTCCGTTCTGAAAGGGTTCTGGTGTTACCCCAGCCCTTTTACTAGGGGCTCCTGCATCTTTTAAGCTCCATTACACTCATTAGAAGTCGCAAGGATGGGCCTCTTTGAAGCTAGTTCTTTGATGAGACTGAACTCACTTTATTCAAATGACCATTATACAACTTCAGCAAAAGTGACAAATCACTAGGAATACATTCTCATCTATGAACTTCTCAATCCAAGGTAGTCCATCATTTCCCTGCTTCTTGAAGTAGGAAAGCCGTGAAGCTGCAGGAGCCCTTTTGGAGAAAGGAGTCCTAGGGTTACATATCATAAATAAATTTCAGTTACTATTTGAATTTACCCCAGGACTAATTTTCATGAAAGAGTCCTAGTGCTGCCTAGGATATCTTTCCACAGGCTCCTACTCAAGGCTGTGCCACTTCCAGTAGTAGAGAAATGAGGACTACTTTGAAGTGAAAAGTTCTTTGATGAGAATGTACTCCCAATGCTGCAGCCTCTCCGAAGGTGACTTCAATAGCAGTGTAACCTCGAACAGGCGTGGTTTGGTTAAGTTTAACACACACACACACACACACACATATATATATATATATATATATATATATATATATATATATATATATATATATATATATATATATATATATATATATATATATATTCTTTTCTTTCTTTCTTTTAAACTATTCGCCATTTCCCGCGTTAGCGAGGTAGCGTTGGGAACAGAGGACTGGGCCTTTTTTGGAATATCCTCACCTGGCCCCCTCTGTTCCTTCTTTTGGAAAATTAAAAAAAAAAAAAACGAGAGGGGAGGATTTCCAGCCCCCCGCTCCCTCCCCTTTTAGTCGCCTTCTACTACACGCAGGGAATACGTGGGAAGTATTCTTAATCCCCTATCCCCAGGGATATATATATATATATATATATATATATATATATATATATATATATATATATATATATATATATATATATATATATATATATATATGGTTTCTGAAGTGGTAGAGGATGTGTCGATCAGGTGTTTGCCTTGAAGAATGTAAGTGAGAAATACTTAGAAAAGCAAATAGATTTGTATGTAGCATTTATGGATCTGGAGAAGGCATATGATAAAGTTGATAGAGATGCTCTGTGGAAGGTATTAAGAATATATGGTGTGAGAGGTAAGTTGTTAGAAGCAGCAAAAAGTTTTTATCGAGGATGTACGGCATGTGTACGAGTAGGAAGAGAAGAAAGTGATTGGTTCTCAGTGAATGTTGGTTTGCGGCAGGGGTGCGTGATGTCTCCATGGCTGCTTAATTTGTTTAAGGATGGGGTTGTTAGGGAGGTGAATGCAAGAGTTTTGGAAAGAGGGGCAAGCATGCAGTCTGTTGTGGACGAGAGAGCTTGGGAAGTGAGTCAGTTGTTGTACGCTGATGATACAACGCTGGTGGCTGATTCAGGTGAGAAACTGCAGAAGCTGGTGACTGAGTTTGGTAAAGTGTGAGAAAGAAGAAATCTGAGAGTAAATGTGAATAAGAGCAAGGTTATTAGTTACAGTTGGGTTAAGGGACAACTCAATTGGGAGGTAAGTTTGAATGGAGAAAAACTAGAGGAAGTGAAGTGTTTTAGATATCTGGGAATGGATTTGGCAGCGGATGGAACCATGGAAGCGGAAGTGAATCATAAGGTGGGGGAGGGGGCGAAAGGTCTGGGAGCGTTGAAAAATGTGTGGAAGTCGAGAACGTTATCTTGGAAAGCAAAAATTGGTATGTTTGAAGGAATAGTGGTTCCAACAATGTTATATAGTTGCGAGGTGTGGGCTATAGAGTTGTTCGGAGGAGGGTGGATGTGCTGGATGTGAGATGTTTGAGGACAATATGTGGTGTGAGGTGGTTTGATCGAGTAAGTAATGAAAGGGCAAGAGAGATGTGTGGTAGTAAAAAGAATGTGGTTGAGAGAGCAGAGAAGGGTGTTTTGAAATGTTTTGGTCACATGGACAGAGTGAGTGAGGAAAGATTGACAAAGAGGATATATGTGTCAGAGGTAGAGGGAACGAGGAGAAGTGGGAGACCAAACTGGAGGTGGAAAGATGGAGTGAAAAGGATTTTGAGTGATCGGGGCCTAAAATGCAGGAGGGTGAAAGACGTGCAATGAATAGGGTGAATTGGAACGATGTGGTATACCGGGGTCGACGTGCTGTCAATGGACTGAACCAAGGCATGTGAAGCGTCTGGGGTAAACCATGGAAAGTTTTGTGGAGCCTGGATGTGGAAAGGGAGTTGTGGTTTCGGTGCATTATACATGACAGCCAGAGACTGCGTGTGGAAGAATGTGGCCTTTGTTGTCTTTTCCTAGCGCTACGTCGCGCGCATGCGGGGAGAGGGGGTTGTCATTCATGTGTGGCGGGGAGGCGACGAGAATGAATAAAGGCAGCAAGTATGAATTATGTACATGTGTATATATGTATATGTCTGTGTATGTATATATATGTATATGTTGAAATGTATAGGTATGTATATGTACGTGTGTGGACGTGTATGTATATACATGTGTATATGGGTGGGTTGGGCCATTCTTTCGTCTGTTTCCTTGCGCTACCTCGCTAATGCGGGAAACAGCGACTAAGTATAATATATATATATATATATATATATATATATATATATATATATATATATATATATATATATATATATATATATATATATTTCATACTATTCGCCACTTCCCGCATTAGCGAGGTAGCGTTAAGAACAGAAGGCTGGGTCTTTGAGGGAATATCCTTATATATATATATATATATATATATATATATATATATATATATATATATATATATATATATATATATATATATATACATTTATATATATATATTTTTTTTTTTCATACTATTCGCCATTTCCCGCGATAGCGAGGTAGCGTTAAGAACAGAGGACTGGGCCTTTGAGGGAATACCCTCACCTGGCCCCCTTCTCTGTTCCATCTTTTGGAAAATTAAAAAAAAAAAAAAAAAAAAAACGAGAGGGGAGGATTTCCAGCCCCCCGCTCCCTTCCCTTTTAGTCGCCTTCTACGACACGCAGGGAATACGTGGGAAGTATTCTTTCTCCCCTATCCCCAGGGATAATATATATATATATATATATATATATATATATATATATATATATATATATATATATATATATATATATATATATATATATATATATATACATCCATTGACAGCACGTCGACCCTGGTATACCACATCATTCAAATTCACTCTATTCCTTGCATGTCTTTCACCCTTCTGTACATTCAGGCCCTCGATCGCTCAAAATCTTTTTCACTCCATCCTCCCACCTCCAATTTGGTCTGCTTCTCATTCTTCCCTCCACCTCTGACACGTATATCCTTTTTGTCAATCTTTCCTCACTCATTCTCTACATAATCACTGTTATCATTATTATCATTATCATTATTATTATTATTATCATTATTATTATTATTATTATCATTATCATTATTATTATTATTATTATTATTATTATTATTATTATTATTATTATCATTATTATCATTATTATCATTATTATACTTGATCACTGTTTCCCGTATCAGCCAGGTAGCGCAAGGAAACAGAAGAAGAATTTCTCAGCCACCCACATACACATATGTATACATAAACGCCCATACACGCACATATATATACATATACAATTCAACATATACATATATATATATACATACAGTCATATACATACATACACATGAACACAGTCATACTTGCTGCCTTCATCCATTCCCATCTCCACCCCGCCACACACACACACACACATACATACATACATACATACATATATATATATATATATATATATATATATATATATATATATATATATATATATATATATATATATATATATATATATATATATATATATCTATATTGTATCACTTCGACTCTGCCTGCTTGAGGTACACCATGGGTGAAAAGTCATCCCTGATGAGGCTGTATCACTGGGATTACAGTCTTGTCAAAGAGCTTCTCACTCTGAAGGAATTACATTTCCCTGTAACTGGAAGTAGTGAAGCCTTAGGCTGCTGAAGGCTTTATAAAGGTCTCGGGTAACAACAGAACTCCTTCCTGGAAAATGGTCCCGGTTTAATTATGAATGATATATATATATATATATATATATATATATATATATATATATATATATATATATATATATATATATATATATATTACACATAACAGCTAGAGACTGAGTGTGAAGGAATGTGGCCTTATTTGTCAGTTTTCCTGGCGCTACCTGGCTGAATCAGAAGGTAGCAAAGCTGTTTCCTGTGGGTGGGGTTGCGCCGGGAATGGGTTAAGGTAAGCATAATTATGTACATGTGTATATATGTATATGTCTGTGTATGTGTATGTATACGTATGTATATGTGTATATGCTGATATGAATATGTATATGTATGTATATGTGCGTGTATGGGTATTTATGTATATATTGTGTATGAGAGAGCGGGTCATTCTTCGTGTTTCCTGGCGCTACCTCGCTGACACAGGAACCGGTGATTAAGTATCTATATATATATATATATATATATATATATATATATATATATATATATATATATATATATACATATATATATATATATATATATATATATATATATATATAATTCATTTGTCTCAGGATAATTAAATGCTATGTAGAGGTCACTGTAGAAATGACTGCAAGAGCTCACACTAGAATAGCATGTGCCTTGGCTAACACTAATGATAGCCCAAAGCCTTAACACGTTAGCATGGAATCATTAGCACTTCTTTAGGTAAATCCATGGGGGAACTTGGAAGCTCCCTTCCATCACTAGCACCAGAAAGGGTATTCATTGATATACTGGGATAGAGTTGGAGGGAGGCACACAGAGCTGCAAGAACGGTGAAATGACTGGTTGATTGATAAACGGCACAGATGCTTGAGAGATGGCACTGTCCGTTTGAGAGGCTGCTTAATGGTAATTGGTGAGTAAACTTTCCCCTCTGCATCAACCCAGACATGCCGTTGCAGTTTTCTATTAATACGGATGTAATGTTCGACAAGAGAGATAACATGAGAGAATTCAGGAATTGTAGATGTCATGTGGGACTCACAGTCAAGGCGGAACTTGCCACCAGTGTAGTGGATCCTAACACTGGTGGGTCCCCGCTCTGTTTGCACACTAAGGGAGTACAGAAACCTGGTATCAGCAGAATCCCGTACAATGAAGGTACCTAAACTGGTACTTTGCAAAAGTGTCTCTGCTTCCCGCCAAGACAACCTCTCCCAGTACCAACCGCTCTTAGCCAAAGCTCGTCGTGTTGCACTCAACACTTGATCATCATTCCAGTCTCTCATACCAGTGAAACTGTCTCTGATGTCCCCATGATTTGTTTTAACTCCCACGCCCTCATCAACTATGCCTCCGCCTGATGTGTGCATGCGTGTAGTTAAAGTGTGACCAAACACCTGTCCTCCACTATCTGGCCACCTCCATGGCCCATTGAACACTCCTCTGCAGGTACCCACACAATGTGAGTGCATTGTTGCATGACATGCCATGTGGCAAGGACTGTGACAAGCAGTGAGACTTGGCATCTGCACTGAGGGAAAGTGGAACATGTGTCCGCTGATGTGAGGAGTAGCCAGCGGTGATGCCTGTTGTGTGGTGTTTACATTCAGAGGAGCAGGTCCTAGGGAGGAACCCATGAGGAGGCCCCCAGTAGAAGGAGATGCCAAGGTAGCATTGGGTGTTGTTGGCATTGGGCAGTGGAGAGCTGGTGGCAGTAAAGTCAAACCACAGCAGGAATGGGCTGCCAGCACATGGTGGCAGTTGGGACAGGTCAGCATTTTGGCAGCACCTGTAAAGTGATCAAGTATTAGTTCGTATATCATTTTGAAGTTACCAACCGCATGTGACACCTTTATGTATTTAACACATTTCCGCACAAATAATGTTTATATAATCTATATGGAAATCAAAGATCATACTAAAAGCAACAACTAAAATGTTCTTTATCTTCCATTATTCCAGGGGACAGAGAGGAAAGAATACTTAGGGGGCATGTGAATGTGCGTGGTTGCAACCATGACGAAACGAAGGGAAATATAAGTGGTGCATTTGATGACATAAACTGGATACTTTGGCTCTGAGCAAAACAAAAATGTATGTTTAGGGGGCAGATTGGTTTGGGAATGATTAGGAAGGTAAATTATGAGGGTTAGTAAGTGGGAGAAAGTGAGAGAAGGGCTGTCTATTTTGACATGAAATGAATGAAAGAACTGATTTTGGGTTGAGTTAATGATGAGAATTGTTATGATAACTGAGACTGTAAGTTTTTATGTATCAGGGTGCAAAGGGAGTGAAGAAAAAAGGAATGCATTCTTAGAGGAGCTGCATGATTGCTTTGGCAGTTTTGAAGCAACGTATTATAACATAATACTAAGGAATCCAAATGTATGACTAAGTGATGCAGTAATTGAGGGTATGATTGGGAGGCATGGGTCTCTCTGGAGTAAACTGAAGAACAGAAAGGTTATTAAGAGTTCTGTGCTGAAAAAGGAACGGTGACTGGGATTACACAGGTGTGAAGGGGTGAGTGGGGTTGGGGTCAAGGGCTCTACTGGATTCTGCATTAACTGACGGTTGTAGAAAGAAGAGGTAGACAAGTAAATATGCTGAGAAGGCAGCTGGTGAAATGTCAAATGATTTCTTGAATACAAGAGAGACAGTTGCTTGTGTGTCTTGGAAGAAGAAATGATGTGTGAAATAAATGGCCAAGTAAATGGGCTTGGAAAACTGGCCTGTGCAGAGATACCAGGAGACAGTGAGTGATAAATCATTTAAGGTAAGTTAATGAGAAATTAAGGGAGCGGAAAGTATTTAGGGAAGCAGTTGCTTAATTGTACAGGTGAAGGGTGTGTCATTTAGAAGGTGGGGTGTGGACAAAAGAGAATGGATACTGAGTACTGGAATGAAATTAAATCACTGGTAGAAGAGAAAACAGAGGAGTATGGATGGTATCTGTTGGGAAGGAGTGTGGGTGATGGAGGAGTGCAAAGGAAAGTCCCAGGAGTTCTAGAGAAAGTTACCAGAACCAGAAAGAAGAGCAATTAAGAAATTGGAAGTGAGAAAGCATCAAAGAAAGAGAATGGTGTGAGGAAGACTATAGGATAAACACTATGAAAATGAGGACCACAGGTAAGAAAGTAGTAATAAAGAACATGGGAAACAGGTAAGAAAGTGGTCATAAAGAACACGAGGAAAGGAAAGGAGGTGAGTATTCTTCAAAACTGCTGAATGTGCAAGATGTTTGGTATAAAGTGGGCCACGTGGCATGAAAAAAGTTGATTAAGAAGATACCAATGCCATCTCGCCCATCTCACACATGAGTAGATATGTTCCTGAAAAGGTTGACGTTATGAGAATTAGATCTTTAACCCTAAGGAAGCATACAATGTTCAATATTCATTTATAAAGGTGGGTTATCAATCTGTTCATTTCAGAATATTAGCTACAATTATTTCCTAACAACTGCAAAAAATTAATTGTATGAGTATTTTCTCTGCCAGAGTATGGGTTGAACCTTAGCTAAGATCAATAATTGGGCACGAATCTATGTTACTGTTCATAATACCTGATTTTTCAGTCTCTAATGAAATTTCAAAGGTTTCTGTCCCCTTAAAAAGCTTTGGCTGTTCTTTATCAAAAGTCAAATCAAGTGACAACACTGTAAAGCCCTGTGGGAAATGATCAGCGAATCTCTTCTGAAGGCATGGGATCAAATAATTGGTCAGTCAACAAGGTGATCTTCAGGTTTGTCTATGAAAGAGACGATCCTTTCATCCCCGATATTAGGTGGCAGTCTTACATCAGCAGTAGGCTTACTCCTCTTGCAGTAGTCTAACCGCAGGAGTCTAACTCCACTAGCAGTAGTCTAACTACTCCAACAGTGGAGAAACACCTCCGGCAGTTTCTAGCACTTCCAGCATTAATCTAACTCTTACAAAAAAAAACAAAAAAACCAAGAAAACTAGCCCCTTCAGGAGTAGACAAACATCTCTAGCAGTAACTCAACTCTTCCAGAAGTAGACCAATCCCTCTAGCAATAGTCTAACACTCCAGCAGTAGGTTAATTCCTCCAGCAGAGTCTAACACCTCCAGAAGTAATCTACCACCTCCAGCAGTAGTATAGCTTCTGCTGTAGTCTACAGTAATTCCTCCAGCAGTAACCTAATTCTTCTATCAGCAGTATATCTCTAACAATAGTATAACACCTCCAGCAGTAGGCTAACACCTCTAAAAGAAGTCTAACTCCTCCATCAGTAGTCAAATACCTCCATCAGTAGTCTAACGACTCCATCAGTGGTCAAACTTCTCCATCAATAGTTGAACCCTTCGAGCATTCCTCTAACCCCTCCAGCAATATCCTAGCTCCTCCATTAGCAGTAAAACCTCTCTAACAGTAGTCCAACAACCCCGGCAGTAGCTTACGACCTCTAAAAGTAATCTAACTCCTTAATCAGTCGTCAAATACCTCTAACAGTAGTATAACCGCTCCATCAGTGGTCAAACTTCTCCATCAGTAGTCTAATCACTCTATCGACAGTCTAACCACTCTAGAAGTAGTCTAACACATTTAATAGTAGCCCAACATGTACACAGGAGTATAACTCCACTAGCTGCAGTCTAACACCCTCAACAGTGGTCTAACTCCTCAAGCAGTAATCTAACTCCTCCATCAGTAGTCTAACTCCTCCATCAGTAGTCTAACTCCTCCATCAGTAGTCTAACTCCTCCAGCAGTAGTCTAACTCCTCCATCAGTAGTCTAACGCCTCCAGCAGTAGTCTAACTCCTCCTGCAGTAATCTAACGCCTCCAACAGCAGTCTAAGTCCTCCAGCAGTAGTCTAACTCCTCCTGCAGTAATCTAACTCCTCCAGCAATAGTCTAACTCCTCCTGCAGTAATCTAACTCCTCCTGCAGTAATCTAACTCCTCCAGCAATAGTCTAACTCCTCCTGCAGTAATCTAACTCCTCCAGCTATAGTTTAACACCACCAGCAGTAGTCTAACTCCTCCAGCAGTAGTCTAACTCCTCCAGCAGTAGTCTAACACCTCCAGCAGTAGTCTAACTCCTCCAGCAATAGTCTAACACCTCCAGCAGTAGTCTAACTCCTCCAGCAGTAGTCTAACACCACCAGCAGTAGTCTAACTCCTCCATCAGTAGTCTAACTCCTCCAGCAGTAGTCTAACACCTCCAGCAGTAGTCTAACACCTCCAGCAGTAGTCGAACTCCACCAGCAGTAGTCTAACTCCTCTAGCAGTAGTCTAACTCCTCTAGCAGGAGTCTAACTCCTCTAGCAGGAGTCTAACTCCCTCAGTAGTAGTCTAGCACTTTCAGCGGGGGTTAACACCTCCAGCAGTAGTGTAACACTTACAGCAGTAGTTTATCCGGCCACCTGATAATGAAGGAGAGGCCTAGTTTGTGTGACGGATGACTGACCAATTGGTCAGTGAGCGGGTCCGGGAACAGTGATCAATAGTGAGGCTGGACCCCTGGGGAATCTCCACGACCCCTGCAACCCGCACCACCCAGTCCATCCTTTTCCGTCCGCCTCTCCCCCTACCTCGTATTCCCCTCTCCTCTCCCACCCCTCCTCCATTCTCACAATACCCAGCCTAGCTCCATCTCCCCCTTAGCCTCACAACCTCATCCACGCAATCTTCTCCCTACTACCTCAGCTAGCCCCATTCTCCCACTTCCATGTCCAGTCCCTCTCCCCCCGCATCTCTCCACGTCCTCGTCTAACTCATCTTCCCCCGCCTGCCCCACAAACTCAAACATTCTGTCCTTCCTCGTCCTATCCCCACGACCCCGTCCAGACCCTCTCCATCCACTACCTCAGGTAACCCCTCCCCCATCGCTTCTGGTGACTAATACTCTTCTTTTTTTCCGTGCTGAACATAGCCTCTCACTTAATTCAAACCTGTGAAGCATTTCCAAAAGGGAAAGCAGCCACCTGGTTAAACAGTGCAAAAACACACCCTCCAGTCCCACCAGTATCTCTCTCTAAATCCTTGAAACCTTAAAAGCCAAACATTACAAAATCCACTTCCCACATGTCTCGGGTGTTGTATAGGGGATGAAATTTTTATCTTTGACCATCTGTGAACACCTGTCACCAAGCGTCTCATCATTCATCCTAGTGGAGCACATCTTGTCATGGAACACTGCTCAGATATCTCGGGGGGTTCTTCCACTTCTCACTTGTCTGGAATAGAATCATATGTCTTCTATCCAAGCAGCTCTCCTCCTATCACTTCTCTTCAACCAATCTTTTCTGACGTTTTGATGTTGCTAACGTTTCTCTTTTCCACAGGTAACATTTCGGCTCCTGCTCTCGTGAGCTGTGACGTGTGACTGGCTGTTGCTGCTTCCCGCAGTTTCTGTGTGAAGAATAACAATACGAGGGTTAATCATTATGATATTTCTTCGAGCAGCAGTATAGCTAGGGATATCTTTTCATTCTTTCATCGTTCTCACTTCCTATAACCTCTCAGCATTTAACAGTTAGATCTACACCCACATGAGAGATGATAAATAAATATCAAAATTCTGTTTCTCGTATTTTTTTCTCTAGTTGAGATGATGATGAGCGAGGATCTGTGTATTTACTGCAATACGGGTCCTGTGTCCTGCTGCACATGACCATAAATCTGATGTTCAAGAAATTATATATAACTGGAGGAAATGCAGATAATAAAGATACTGGCAATCGAAAAATTATAGTCAGTGAGAAAATTTCTATATGTAGTTTTATGTCAAAAAGGAAGTATACACAGAAATTGTGCACTTACATTCAAGCCTAACTGTCTGTCAGCCATACATAAAGCACTACGGAGTAAAGGGCGAAGAAAGAAGAAATATAACCTGGTCACTGTATAAATCTGGTGAATGTAAGTCTTGAGAGAGAGGCAGGGCTAGTGACGAGCTCCACCTGCAGCACACTCACTGCACACTTGTTTATTTCATTAATCAGAAACCAGTTTAAGAAAACACGTGTGATGATATCTTTTACCTATAACTAATACCCTCTCCTTTTACTATACTTAAAGAAATATTAAATTTTCTTAGAAGTAGCGGCAACATCCCCATACCGTCCCTAAGCCCCAAACAACTCACAATAAGGAAGACAAAAACCAAAACGAGACTCAAAACTCGGTATGACAATAGAGATAAGGAGGAAGAAAGCTGACATACTAGAAGAGTGACAATATACAATAAATACTTGGAAATTATTGTCCTTTTGTCAACCATATTAAGAGAGGAACCTACACAGTGTCTTAGATATGAAGGAACATAGCGTCCTGTTAATCCCAGTCCCTCCTTGACCCTCTTCCCCGTCTCATCAGGGGAGAGAAACTAAAACAGAGAGAAAGAGAAAAACAGAAAATTGGCATTTTGGAACAAAAGTGAAACAAAGACTAAGGAAATAAAATAAAAAATGGGAAAGGAAGACTCTTCTAGCAAGACAAAACATACAAGTGGCAACTGCTTTAATTACAGGTCATAATCAGGATATCGCATGCATCATCTGCCATCACACATTCCATTTTCCTTTGACTGATATAAACCAAAGTAGAATACAAGCCGTCTAACATGCACTCAGTGAAGATTATAATCTTGTGGGTCTGACCTACACAGTATGTATTCCTCCACTTCTATGCGAACTTGGTAGGGAACACCCCATCACTGCAGGAAATATCACATCATTCTAGGGAATATCACATCACTGTAGAGAACACCTCCACACTGTAGGCACCATCACACTGTAGGGAACATCTCCACACTGTAAGAAACACCTTCACACTGTAGGCACCATCACACTGTAGGGAACATCTCCACACTGTAAGAAACACCTTCACACTGTAGGAAACACCTCCACACTGTAGGGAACATCTCCACACTGTAAGAAACACCTTCACACTGTAGGCACCATCACACTGTAGGGAACATCTCCACACTGTAAGAAACACCTCCACACTGTAGGGAACATCACACTGTAGGGAACATCTCCACACTGTAGGAAACACCTCCACACTGTAGGGAACATCACACAGTAGGGAACACCTCCACACTGTAGGGAACATCACACTGCAGGAAACACCTCCACACTGTAGGGAACATCACACTGTAGGGAACATCTCCACACTGTAGGGAACACCTCCACACTGTAGGGAACATCTCCACACTGTAGGAAACACCTCCACACTGTAGGGAACATCTCCACACTGTAGGGAACACCTCCACACTGTAGGGAACATCTCCACACTGTAGGGAACACCTCCATACTGTAGGGAACATCTCCACACTGTAGGGAACACCTCCACACTGTAGGGAACATCTCCACACTGTAGGAAACACCTCCACACTGTAGGGAACATCTCCACACTGTAGGGAACATCACACTGTAGGGAACATCTCCACACTGTAGGGAACACCTCCACACTGTAGGGAACATCTCCACACTGTAGGGAACACCTCCACACTGTAGGGAACACCTCCACACTGTAAGGGACACCTCCACACTGTAGGGAACATCTCCACACTGTAGGGAACACCTCCACACCGTAGGGAACATCACACTGTAGGGAACACCTCCACACTGTAGGGAACACCTCCACACTGTAGGGAACATCTCCACACTGTATGAAACACCTTCACACTGTAGGAAACACCTCCACACTGTAGGAAACATCACACTGTAGGAAACACCTCCACACTGTAGGAAACATCACACTGTAGGGAACACCTCCACACTGTAGGAAACATCCCACTGTAGGGAACATCTCCACACTGTAGGGAACACCTCCACACTGTAGGGAACATCACACTGTAGGAAACACCTCCACACTGTAGGGAACATCACACTGTAGGGAACATCACACTGTAGGGAACACCTCCACACTGTAGGGAACATCACACTGTAGGGAACATCTCCACACTGTAGGGAACATCTCCACACTGTAGGGAACACCTCCACACTGTAGGGAACATCACACTGTAAGGAACACCTCCACACTGTAGGAAACATCACACTGTAGGGAACACCTCCACACTGTAGGGAACATCTCCACACAGTAGGGAACACCTCCACACTGTAGGGAACATCTCCACACTGTAGGGAACATCTCCACACTGTAGGGAACATCACACTGTAGGGAACACCTCCACACTGTAGGGAACATCTCCACACTGTAGGGAACACCTCCACACTGTAGGGAACATCACACTGTAGGGAACACCTCCACACTGTAGGGAACACCTCCACACTGTAGGGAACACCTCCACACTGTAGGGAACATCTCCACACTGTAGGGAACACCTCCACACTGTAGGGAACATCTCCACACTGTAGGGAACACCTCCACACTGTAGGGAACATCACACTGTAGGGAACATCTCCACACTGTAGGGAACACCTCCACACTGTAGGGAACATCACACTGTAGGGAACATCTCCACACCGTAGGGAACACCTCCACACTGTAGGGAACATCACACTGTAGGGAACATCTCCACACCCCAACAGAAAAAAAAATTGTAGTCATTATCTCCCTCCCTGCATGACGACAGAAAGAAAACCACTGGATATGGCTTCCAACACGAGAGAGAGAGAGAGAGAGAGAGAGAGAGAGAGAGAGAGAGAGAGAGAGAGAGAGAGAGAGAGAGAGAGAGAGAGAGAGAGAGAGAGAGAGAGAGAGAGAGAGATTAAACGAAATATTTCTATAAAGAGGATGAGGAAGGCACCACACACTGAACGAGCGGTGGGAAGAGACAGAAAATGTCATGGATAGTAAGAGAACAATGGCCAGTGGGAGGAAAGGAAGAGAATATTATGGAGAGTCACATCACGGAAAGTGGAGGCCAGGAAGCACACACACGACAACACCGCAATACTGAAGAACAAGGAAATCGATTAAAGTCCAAAGTTTGTAGAGACACTACAAACGTCTACAGATACTACAAACGTCTGTAGACACACTAAATAAGGAATTTTTGTGCTTGGCAAGACTAGTGAACCTGTAAATTTCAGATCCCATAAAATGTCTCAACTTGACTCAGAAGAACAAAGCTGTTTTGAAATGGACTCTCCCAGCCACCGACCCACGCAGACGTGTGCAAGTTATCGCGAAAGGCGAGACTTCGCTGAAACCAGTACTACAAAGTCAGCAAGTAGCAGGGATAATAATGCCCCACATCTCGAGACGAGCACAATGCACTGTAACGTCTCCTGTAAAACCACCAGGGGAAAGCCCAACCAACAAGGACAAATACTGTCCCAACTCGGGTCACACATGGGCAGGCAAGATGTGGCAGAGGAACCAATGACACACGACCTTCCCTCTACAAAATCATGAAGGAAATGAAACACACAATCATCATACTGAAAATAGCACATATCATTAACCCTCATACCTGACCCAAGCAACTGAAAAATATTACATGTAACTTCCTTCATAAACACCAATATACATGGTCTTAAATCACTCAAAACAATCCATTTTCTTTTTTGGTTTTGTAAATGGTTTACTGTCATTGCACGAATTTATAAGCTATTACATGTATTAAAACAAGAATTTACAAAACATAAGAAGTACAGTAGTCTTGAAATCCTAGGAAGACTAGTCGAGAAAATAATCCTCCTCGGCGACTTCAAACATATAACACAAGGGAACAAATCATCACACTGGAGACACCTTGCATGAAGACAACAACAAAAACAACAATGTGAGACAAGTTCTTCCTCAGTCAGCAGATGGTGACGTAATAACACACTTAGAGTTTGTAAATCAGTTGGATGGGGTCGACAGCGATCACTTCGTCAGATACCGTGACGGAGTTATCTGCGGGAACATCAAGAAGCTAAGAAAGAAGCCTGTTAGAAAGGATGTGGGGAAGTGTAGCAGTGTGAGAGTGACTAGAACAAGCAAAGTGAAGAAACAGTAACTGCTGGCGGCCTGCACACGCTTAAAAAACAGATTAATGGTGGATTGAGTTCACGAGATGATGGGATCCTCGAGTGGAAACTCTCCACGTACAGTTCAGACAGATGATACAGATGGTATTCATCACACGGCACATATAAACGTAAAACTCTTCCCCGATAACATACAAACTTTACTGACCACGAGTTAACACAGAACCACCAAGGGTCAAGCCCACATGGGTTCGAATCCTGAGCACAGCAATCGGCCCAAACCCAACCCACGTGTTCATCCTCTCTTAGGGGCTAGTCAGTAAATGGTTACCTGGCTTAGGCTAGTGTGTGTGTGTGTGTGTGTGTGTGTGTGTGTGTGTGATTACACATTTGTAATTACTTATTAGTACTGTCCAGGGAGGGAGTTTTACACTCGTAGTACGCCTCTTCTCTTGAACATTCTCTACCGTACTAAAATCTTTAAAACTTTTGTAAGTTGTCCACACTCACCATATCCTCGTATTTCATTCATCCATCAGTACTATAAATGTCCTTCTTTACACATCTGAACAGTTTTACTTAATTTCAAGTTATGTCCCCTGGCTTCCCCATTCTTACATCCTTTGTCTACATCGTCAATCTGGTGTAAAATCTTAAAATCTATGATCAGATCACCTTTTACTAGTCTTTCTTCCATGGCGGGCAAATTTAAGGCTTCTCTCACTTCCCTGTAACTAGGCTCTCTTTATTGCAATATATTGTAATATATTGTAATATATTGTTACATTCTGTGCATATTCCAATTCTAGGTCTAATAAAGGGTATAAACAGCTTGCTACATAATTCCTTATCCATACACTGGAAGATTTTTCTAATATTTGCCAGCAGACACTTTGACTCCATAACTATGCTCCTAATACAGGACTCTGGTGACAAGTTAGGGACGATACCAATCCCTAATTCACTCTAACGCACAATCCTGCTACATAATAATCATATTAAGACCAACTTTCACTCTCTCCCATCCTCATTACTTTATATATGATAGGGTTAAATTTTGCTGATGCAATCGTGCTCGCTTTTCACCTCCCTCATAACCTTTGCTTAATCTGTAAACATATTCATTCAGGTAAGAAGCCATACCATCTGGCATGTTATCGGTAAATACTTCGTGTAGTTTTCGGGAGTCTTCACCCCCACAGCCCAGGCTGGGCCCCGGCTGTTAGATTGGGTCGTTGGTTGACTAATCAGTTGGAAGCCAGATCCCGTAGGCCCACTTAACCCCCACAGCGTG
Organism: Panulirus ornatus; assembly: GCF_036320965.1. NCBI lineage: Eukaryota > Metazoa > Arthropoda > Malacostraca > Decapoda > Palinuridae > Panulirus > Panulirus ornatus. The sequence continues at coordinate 6,140,022 of NC_092291.1, forward strand.
GCTGGTGTGGGACACATTGGTCAAGAAGAGTAATGGTCCCAGATCAGAACTGTGCGGTACTCCGCTGATGACCTCCTCTCTTCCTTCCCATTAACATAATCTATTCAAGTAAAGACTTTCCTCCTTATTCCTTCCGGGTGATCTACCTTCTTAATCAGTCTCCCTCATGGTATAGTGTCAAATGCTTTCTGGCAGTCCAGACACTCTCGGTCATAGCTCACTGTCTCGTAGAAGACTAAGAGGTTTCTTACACATGACTTACATTCCCTAAAACCGTGTTGTTTCTCACTAAGGTAATTTCTCCTGAGTAGAAAGTCATCCATATGCCATCTGATTATCTTTTCCAGCACCTTACAGACCACACTCGAGACTGGTCTGTAGCTCAGCGCCTGTTCCCGGTCTCCTCTTCTATAGGTGGGTATGAGATTTGTCCTTTTCACCTCAACTGGCATTGCCTTTCTCCAGCGACATCTTAAACAGTTATTCAAGAGCCTGCCCAGAGTATCTTGCACACAAGTGTACAACTCTCTCCCCGTAACACAAAGACTAATCACAAATAGTAATCTCTCTCTCTCTCTCTCTCTCTCTCTCTCTCTCTCTCTCTCTCTCTCTCTCTCTCTCTCTCTCTCTCTCTCCACACAGTACTGGCCACCATCAGGCAGCACCACTCGTCCTGGACAATGAGCGCTTCATCCTTGGTGTTAGGCTTCACCTCCACAACTTGTTAACCCAGTTTTTTGTTCAGGCAAATATTATCTTCCGAGAAGTGCTCAGCTCAGCTGGTAGGTCTTGAAACTGTGTTCAAGGTGAGCGGATCAGGTTACACCAGTTAAACTCTTACTAGCGACGAGCACTGATCAGAACCAGGGATGCTGGGTCAAGTGTGCCATCTGGAGCATGAGAACCTGGGATGGCTAGGTCAAGTGTGCATGGCCACCATCTTGCTATCTTGTATACGTTGGTCTACACGGTGAAACGTGTGGTCACCGGGGTGGCTGGTGGTGGTGCAGAATATCTCGTGGTCTTTGGGAGTTTTCACCTCCACATCCCGGGTTATAGACCTAGACTGCTACATTTGGATCTTTGGTTTACTAAGCTGCTGTGAGCCTCAGCTCTCAGGCCTACGTAGTCCCTACAGCCATGGCTGGTCCGGTACAATTTGTATATACTTGGTCAGTGCACTCAAACTCTAGAGTGCATCCCAGGCAGTTTCTGATGGTAGCTGTCAAGGTGATGAAGAATCTTGGGCCTCAAATGTTTAAGGTGGTCTCTAGTTTTTTGGGGGGAATATTGCACCTTGCATTTCAGAGGCAGTATTCTACAGTCTTCCATGTCTGTAGTGCCAATAGAACGTATAAGGTATGTGAACCATACCTTATACGATTTTCCAGGTTTAGTTTATGATACATATACCTCTCTCGTTTGCGGTTCAGGCAGTATAACTTCAGAGAATCTAGCCGTTCCCAGGAATATAGTTCCTGCGTTACATTAATCTGGACTGTGAAAGATCTCTGAATACATTTAAATCCCGCAGTTTCGGCCACCTTATACGGTAGAGCGCAAAAATATTCAGTTCGTGAAGGAATAAGCACCTTGAATAACATCATCAATGGTTTTTCTTCCCTTCTCTGGAAGGTCCGCAGGATGCAGCCTGCCATCCTTTTACACGAGGAAATCATTGTTCTCTTCTGTTCGCTGAGAGTTAGGTCGTTAGATATTATCACTCCAAGGTCTTTCACATTACTGCTCTGGTTTATGATAGCGTTTGTGTCTGTCTACATTATGTGTTATTTTTGAATTCTTCATTTTCCTTACATCATAGTTGAAATGATTTCTAGTGAAAAACGTTATTCTAGGCTTCGTTCATGTCTCTTTGTAGCGTTTCGGCATCTTTTATTGATATCATTTTCATACTCATTTTTGTATCATCTGCAGAAGATGATAAGAGATATGTGGTCTCAGGGAGAACACATGTAGTCCTCGGAGTGGATATTGATGGTGCAGGAACCACATGTGGTGCCCAGAGTGGCTGGTGGTGGTGAAGGGACCACGTATGGTCACCAGGGTGGCTGGTGGTGGTGAAGGGACCACGTATGGTCACCAGGGTGGCTGGTGGTGGTGAAGGGACCACGCATGGTCACCAGGGTGGCTGGTGGTGGTGAAGGGACCACGTATGGTCACCAGGGTGGCTGGTGGTGGTGAAGGGACCACGTATGGTCGCCAGGGTGGCTGGTGGTGGTGAAGGGACCACGTATGGTCACCAGGGTGGCTGGTGGTGGTGAAGGGACCACGTATGGTCGCCAGGGTGGCTGGTGGTGGTGAAGGGACCACGTATGGTCGCCAGGATAGCCTGCGGCTGGGGTAGAGAGCACATATGGTCTTGAGGATGGCTGGTGGTGATGTGGAGACCAAATATTGTCCTGGGAGTTGGCATTTACATTACTATCTTAGTACGGTGTGCTGGAGATGATCACATGGTCTACTCAGTTTACAATGTTCATGAAATACACTCCCAAATGTCGTTCGCTGTGACTGGTGTTGTTATCAGCTGAGTACGTCACAACCTGTCGTCACATGCCTTAAGGTTATGTGCACTTGTTCATCTGTAGTACTTGCGGGAGGTCTTCAGCCATATTGTTGTTTCATATCTATTCTTATCTCAGCTGTGGTTGGTGGAGATCGTCCATAGGGACTACACTTAGGACTGGGCTTCCACCATTTTCAATCTAAGATTCAATATTCCTTATTTTGAAACTTGTCGTGGCTTTACACCTGCTGACTACAGATCACAGGGAAAGTCTAAACTGAACATTTCAACCATGGCAATAACCCACATTTCTACATTATTCAAAAAGTAAAAGAAATCAGTTGTTATGAGTAAGTTCTGATCATACAACCCATCCATGTGTCACTCCTACTCTGTGACTCCTCTACAAGTCCGTCATGCGAGTTCTCATGAAAAACTCCATCACTGCATCTCCTAAGTCAGGAGGTCTAATATAACAGGGACTCTGTAAATTGTGGAAGGAATCAGTGCCTAAATGTTAGCAGACGTATCTGTCACTTCATTTGTTTGTTCCACAGTTTGTATCACCACTCCATCATCCATATTGTCTTGCCTGTGATGGTTAAGTTTCCAGTGATGGTCATGTCCAGGTTTACATCACACTAAAGCTCAACTGAACAGCACAGCTCATGATCATTACGGTTAACTAGACATCATTTTATATATATATATATATATATATATATATATATATATATATATATATATATATATATATATATATATATATATATCTTCCTTGTTCTATATATCGTTGTGGCCTTCCTTCTGATGGCTTATCTTACATTCTGTTATGATGTTCAGTCCTGACAACTAACCCATCTACTACGTCATTCATGAAATGGAGGAGATAACATATCTAAGAACCCGAAAAGTGAAGTGTTTCTCACCGACCCCAACACACGAAGACTTACCGCTGACATCAACCAAGGTTCACCTGGTCTCTCTTGTTGTACATCTTATTCGGGTCAGTGCTGTACCATCACGTGAGCACGAAGTGTGTGTGTGTGTGTGTGTGTGTGTGTGTGTGTGTGTGTGTGTGTGTGTGTGTGTGTGTGTGTGTGAAAGAGGGAGGTTATCCGGCCAGTGTGGCTCACTCACCACACTGGCAGGGAGCAGGACACACACACACACACACACACACACACACACACACACACACACACACACCTGGCAGTTGGCTTCTACGACAGGAGCCGGGCGGGGACAGGGAGGTCGTACAGGCGCGGTTTACTCACTGTGATGGTGGTGTTTGGGAGGGAGTGGGGGATATGGGCAGCGTCTCTCAACGAGGAGTTGCACCCAAGAGAAAGGCATGAAAAGATGTCCACTGACGTAGCAGCTGCCTTACCCAGCTGAAGGTGGAGTAGATTCTGTGGGCAGACCATAGACCATCTCTCTATACTTCTACTATGATCTACCATAACGCATGGCACCAGGAGCGTCGGCTAACACTGACACCGCTCAGCAGAATACAGCTTGACAAACACAAGACTAGAAAAAAGTGGTGTGGTACCTTCAAGTTTTACTCTAGTGCGCAGATGACGTGCACCTCACAGTGGCAGGAGGACATGTGCTTAGCCGCCAGCTGCTGCCATCTAGGGTGTAGGAGCAGGTCTCTTTATCTATCTATCTATCTATCTATCTATCTCTCTCTCTCTCTCTCTCTCTCTCTCTCTCTCTCTCTCTCTCTCTCTCTCTCTCTCTCTCTCTCTATATATATATATATATATATATATATATATATATATATATATATATATATATATTGTCAGTTTAATGATGGGTGTAATCAGAAACAACAGATTGTATCCATGCAAAATATATACATGACATATATATATTTTATCCCTGGGGATAGGGGAGCAAGAATACTTCCCACGTATTCCCTGCGTGTCGTAGAAGGCGACTAAAAGGGGAGGGAGCGGGGGGCTGGAAATCCTCCCCTCTCGTTTTTTTTTTTTTTTAATTTTCCAAAAGAAGGAACAGAGAATTGGGCCAGGTGAGGGTAGTCCCTCAAAGGCTCAGTCCTCTGTTCTTAACGCTACCTCGCTAATGCGGGAAATGGCGAATAGTTTGAAAAAAAAAAAATATATATATATATATACATATATTTATATTTATATTTATTTTGCTTTGTCGCTCTCTCCCGCGTTTGCAAGGTAGCGCAAGGAAACAAACGAAAGAAATGGCCCAACCCACCCCCATACACATGTATATACATACACGTCCACACACGCAAACACGCACATCCATACATCTCACCGTACACATATATATACACACACAGACACATACATATATACACATGCACACAATTCACACTGTCTGCCTTTATTCATTCCCATCGCCATCTCGCCGCACATGGAATAACATCCCCCTCCCCCCTCATGTGTGCGAGGTAGTGCTAGGAAAAGACAACAACGGCCCCATTCGTTCACACTCAGTCTCTAGCTGTCATGCAATAATGCCCGAAACCACAGCTCCCTTTCCACATCCAGGCCCCACACAACTTTCCATGGTTTACCCCAGACGCTTCACATGCCCTGATTCAATCCATTGACAGCACGTCGACCCCGGTATACCATATCGATCCAATTCACTCTATTCCTTGCCCGCCTTCCACCCTCCTGCACGTTCAGGCCCCGATCACTCAAAATCTTTTTCACTCCATCTTTCCACCTCCAATTTGGTCTCCCACTTCTCCTCGTTCCCTCCACCTCCAACACATATATCCTCTTGGTCAATCTTTCCTCACTCATTCTCTCCATGTGCCCAAACCATTTCAAAACACCCTCTTCTTCTCTCTCAACCACGCTCTTTTTATTTCCACACATCTCTCTTACCCTTACATTACTTACTCGATCAAACCACCTCACACCACATATTGTCCTCAAACATCCCATTTCCAGCACATCCACCCTCCTGCGCACAACTCTACGCACAACTCCATAGCCCACGCCTCGCAACCATACAACATTGTTGGAACCACTATTCCTTCAAACATACCCATTTTTGCTTTCCGAGATAATGTTCCCGACTTTCACACATTCTTCAAGGCTCTCAGGATTTTCGCCCCCTCCCCCACCCTATGATTCACTTCCGCTTCCATGGTTCCATCCGCTGCCAGATCCACTCCCAGATATCAAAAACACTTTACTTCCTCCAGTTTTTCTCCATTCAAACTTACCTCCCAATTGACTTGACCCTCAACCCCACTGTACCTAATAACCTTGCTCTTATTCACATTTACTCTTAACTTTCTTCTTTCACACACTTTACCAAACTCAGTCACCAGCTTCTGCAGTTTCTCACCTGAATCAGCCACCAGCGTTGTATCATCAGCGTACAACAACTGACTCACTTCCCAAGCTCTCTCATCCCCAACAGACCTCGTACTTGCCCCTCTTTCCAAAACTCTTGCATTCACCTCCCTAACAACCCCATCCATAAACAAATTAAACAACCATGGAGACATCACACACCCCCGCCACAAACCTACACTCAGTGAGAACCAATCACTCTCCTCTCTTCCTACACGCACACATGCCCCACATCCTCGATAAAAACTTTTCACCGCTCCCAACAACTTGCCTCCCACACCATATATTCTTAGTACCTTCCACAGAGCATCTCTATCAACTCTATCATATGCCTTCTCCAGATCCACAAATGCCACATACAAATCCATTTGCTTTTCCAAGCATTTCTCACATACACCCTTCAAAGCAAACACCCGATCCACACACCCTCTACCACTCCTGAAACCACACTGCTCTTCCCCAGTCTGATGCTCTGTACATGCCTTCACCCTCTCAATCAATACCCTCCCATATAATTTACCAGAAACACTCAACAAACTCATACCTCTGCAATCTGAGCACTCACTCCTATCCCCCCTGCCTCTGTACAATGGCACAATGCACGCATTCCGCCAATCCTCAGGCACCTCACCATGAGTCATACATACATTAAATAACCTTACCAACCAGTCAACAATACAATCACCCCCTTTTTTAATAAATTCCACTGCAATACCATCCACACCTGCTGCCTTGCCGGCTTTCATCTTCCGCAAAGCTTTTACTACCTCTTCTCTGTTTACCAAATCATTTTCCCTAACCCTCTCACTTTGCACACCACCTCGATCAAAACACCCTATATCTGCCACTCTATCATCAAACACATTCAACAAACCTTCAAAATACTCACTCCATCTCCTTCTCACATCACCACTACTTGTTATCACCTCCCCATTAGCCCCCTTCACTGAAGTTCCCATTTGCTCCCTTGTCTTACGCACTTTATTTACCTCCTTCCAGAACATCTTTTTATTCTCCCTAAAATTTAATGATACTCTCTCACTCCAACTCTCATTTGCCCTCTTTTTCACCCCTTGCACCTTTCTCTTGACCTCCTGTCTCTTTCTTTTATACATCTCCCACTCATTTGCATTTTTTCCCTGCAAAAATCGTCCAAATGCCTCTCTCTTCTCTTTCACTAATAATCTTACTTCTTCATCCCACCACTCACTACACCTTCTAATCAACCCACCTCCCGCGCTTCTCATGCCACAAACATCTTTTGCGCAAGCCATCACTGCTTCCCTAAATACATCCCATTCCTCCCCCACTCCCCTTACCTCCTTTGTTCTCACCTTTTTCCATTCTGTACTCAGTCTCTCCTGGTACTTCCTCACACAAGTCTCCTTCCCAAGCTCACTTACTCTCACCACCCTCTTCACCCCAACATTCTCTCTTCTTTTCTGAAAACCCATACAAATCTTCACCTTCGCCGCCACACATACACATATATATATATATATATATATATATATATATATATATATATATATATATATATATATATATATATATATATATATATATATATATCCCTGGGGATACGGGATACGGGAGAAAGAATACTTCCCACATATTCCCTGCGTGTCATAGAAGGCGACTAAAAGGGGAGGGAGCGGGGGGCTGGAAATCCTTCCCCCTCGTTTTTAATTTTCCAGAAGAAAGAACAGAGATGGGGGCCAAGTGAGGATTTCCCTCAAAGGCTCATTCCTCTGTTCTTAACGCTACCTCGCTGGTGCGGGAAATGGCGAAATATATTTTCTTTTTTTTTTTTTTGCCGCTGTCTCCCGCGTTTGCGAGGTAGCGCAAGGAAACAGACGAAAGAAATGGCCCAACCCACCCCCATACACATGTATATACATACGTCCACATACGCAAATATACATACCTACACAGCTTTCCATGGTTTACCCCAGACGCTTCACATGCCCTGATTCAATCCACTGACAGCACGTCAACCCCGGTATACCACATCGATCCAATTCACTCTATTCCTTGCCCTCCTTTCACCCTCCTGCATGTCCAGGCCCCGATCACACAAAATCTTTTTCACTCCATCTTTCCACCTCCAATTTGGTCTCCCACTTCTCCTCGTTCCCTCCACCTCCGACACATATATCCTCTTGGTCAATCTTTCCTCACTCATTCTCTCCATGTGCCCAAACCATTTCAAAACACCCTCTTCTGCTCTCTCAACCACGCTCTTTTTATTTCCACACATCTCTCTTACCCTTACGTTACTTACTCGATCAAACCACCTCACACCACACATTGTCCTCAAACATCTCATTTCCAGCACATCCATCCTCCTGCGCACAACTCTATCCATGGCCCACGCCTCGCAACCATACAACATTGTTGGAACCACTATTCCTTCAAGCATACCCATTTTTGCTTTCCGAGATAATGTTCTCGACTTCCACACATTCTTCAAGGCTCCCAGGATTTTATATATATATATATATATATATATATATATATATATATATAATGACCGCCATGGTGCGGGTAAACCATACAGGAACAGCAATATAATGAAAAAATGAAGAAATCAATTATGACTCCACAAATTTTTGCAAACCTGAAAGGTAGAAAGACAGAAAACGGAAGGAGGAAAAGAATTCTCCAGCTCAGATGTTCGAGGGAAAAAGAATGTATCCAAACGGTCAATCCATGACTCCTCTAACTACCGTTCTGTTACTTTTACATCTCCTATTTCCAAAGTCTTTGAATCCCTCCCCAACTCCAATATCCTCAAACATCTTGAATCTCAGTGTTCTCTCTGATCACCAGTATGGTTTCCGTATGGCGAGATCCACTGCCCATATCCTTTCTCATATCATCAATGTCTGGTCATCATCCCTAAAACATTGTGTAATTGTCCTACACATATCCAAAACTTTCGACAGGGTGTGGCACTGGGGTCTCATCTTTTAAGTTCCACTCTTTTGGATTCCCTCCCTCACTTTGCTCTCTTGTATCTAGCTTCCTCTCTGGCCTACATATAAATCTAAGGTTGGCCTAACTCTTCAACAGTTTATAATTACACTGTATATATTTATATATACATGCACTGTATGTACATTTTTAATCAAGCCAGAGGCGCAATTTTAGTGCTTTGCCATAGGCGCTATTTCCCTTGAATAGTTACGGGTATTTTTTTAGCTCAAAATACATTTTGTTTCAAAACTAAAACTTAAGATATTCAAACACTTCTATACTAAAAATAATCATGGAAAATATCAAAATGCTCTCATTTACCGATACATACTCATTAATACGATGCAAATAAGCAAAGATATTTCAAAACTGACTTCATTTAACAGCTTATTAAGGGTCATTAAGAGGACTAAACATTATTTCAACACCATATTTTTGTTCAGCATAAAAAATACTTCTTATTTTGAGTTTATACAGGAAATTATTTAGCATCAAAAACCTATTGTTTTAAAATTGAAAGATAAGATATTCAAACACTTCGACATTTTAAATAATCATGGAAAATACATCATAAAGTTCTTACTCACAGATACATACCCAGTAAATACGATGCAAAGTATCAGAAAATACTTAAAATTGAATTCATTTAACAGCTTCATTGAATGTCATAAAGACGACTAAACGGTATTCTAACACTAGATTTGTATTCAGCATAAAATAACCTTCTCATAATGAGTTTTTAAAGGAAATCTATATTTCTGAGAAAAAAAAAAAAAAAAAATGAAGATAATACTTCAGGGTATTTTTTGGCTCTAAAAACTTTGTTTCGAAATTGAAACATCATATACCCAAACACTTCTATACTTGAAATAATCATGGAAAATATATCATAATGCTCTCAGTTACCGATACATACCCTGTAAATACGATGCAATCAGCACAACTTGTGTACGTGTTCTTGACTTTACGAAGAACAACAACCCTGCAGTGATTCCAAGCAGAAACGAAAGTGGAGTGGGATTCACAGGAAGGGAAGAGTCTCATGGCCCGACACACGATGCGCCAGCCACCAGAACAGGAGTAGTGAAACTTTCATGAGGTGGTGGGGGGAGGGGGGAGGGATTAGTGGAAGAAGGGATGTAAGATTTCATCCTTAGCCAACCTGATCCCCGATATGCGTTCAGCTTAACAACTGGCTGGACAAGCAGTGCCCACCTCTGGAAAGTTAGTAACAAAGCGACGCAGGGATGATGACCGCCGCTAACCTCTCCCAGAGTCAGTGTTTTGAGGTGAGGGGGTAGAGCGGGGGGGATAATGGACGGGGTGTGCTGCTCAATTACAAGAAATACAAAGGAGATTGTTTTTGGAGAAGGTCGTCCTCAGGGGTCTAGGGATTGACCTCTGAGAGGTGTAGGGGTTGACCTCTGAGGGATGGGGGTAAGTGTCTGGGGTTGTAGAAGCGGGTACCTACGGTGAAGGGCAAGCATCTGGGCTGAATGGGTAGTTATCTGGAGTGTAAAGGTAGATCTCTGTGGTAGAGTTAACACTTATTTAGGATGCAAAGGCGGTCCCCTGTTGTGCAGAAGCAGGTCTCTGGGATGTGGAAGCCGTTTTCTAGGGTGCAGGAGCATGTCTCTGGGGTACAGTGGAAGGTCTCTGCTGTACAATACACATCACCTGCTGGTCATCAATGCTTCTAAATACAACTGTGTCCGGCCGGCCTGTACTGATGACGCGAGCTGCGGTTACTGACACTTCTGCTAGAGAGGTGAGCTGCTCCGCCATGTGTGGAGGAGAGGTGAAATGCTTCTTATGTACATCTCCCATATTCACCTTTTACCTATGTAAAAAAAAAAAAAAAATGTATGCACACCTGAAGCACGCGCACCTTCTACATATGTACAAGGCACCTGTTCATCCCTGGCCCATGTACACCATAGACCCCCACACCTTACGATACCCCTCTCCAGCCTGCACTGCAGGAACGGGGGGTGGGGGGGTATCTCCAGAGGTTCCAAGCAGTTGAGACAGATAAGTAATGCCTCACTCGATGTGGCTGTGAACCTTATACATACATACCTGTTGAACCTCGCTCATGTGCACCTTGAACCCATGGAGAACATACCTACGTGCACCTGCCTCTCGTGCACGCAAGTCTCCTCTATCACCTGTCAAGACGAGCATGAACCTGCCAGGTCGCCTGGAAAAGCAAGGTTTGATTGATCACGTTCATTACGTCCTGCAGATTGTCCAACCTCTGACTCCACCCTCACCAGCAGCTGTGCTCAGAGACGTCACGCATACAGCGCACAGGCACACACGGTATGCACACATACGTACACACACACACACACACACACCTGGCTTATGCTTGCGTGTGTGTGTGTGTGTGTGTGTGTGTGTGTGTGTGTGTGAGTGTGTGTGTGTGTGTGTGTACACAAGAGTAGACATGGTACACACATGAACACAAGGTTAAGACACGGGGCAAACCGAATATGACTCTCCATAACAGACAAAAACCACAGGAATCCTGCCTATGTGGAAGGATAGTCAACCAAAATATCAAATGCCACAACCAGGAATTATTTCAAGATAAACCTCACTGTGTACAAAAAGAACCTCACAATCGGTAACCTTATTATAAAGAACAACTCGAGAACAACCTTATGTAATTTGTCACTTTACTTGTCATAATGAAGATGGTACACTTCAAAGTTCTCTGAAGTTCATAAGTATGATTCTCGAGTTTATTGCAACAACTGATCATTCTTCTACAACATAAACCAGTAAAAACACGAACGGAAAATGATCACAACATATCCCAACAACACAACGGCTCGTAGACAATACAATCATTCCGGTGTACAACAAAAACACCAGACAGATGCAAATCAAATGAACAATTCTCCTAGACGTACAGACTACTGGTATGTGGACAACATCATCGTCATAAAGTAGTTATACAACCCTACACCGGGGGACTTCCCTGTCTACGGTAGTTATACAACTCTACTGCGAGGAACTGTATAGTTGTTATACTACCATTCCTCAAGACACGGCCGTGTCAGTTCGCCCAACATGCCACCCGCTGCACCTGACCTCTGACGGACATTAGACACTAATGGAAAGTGTAACCTTGGCAGTCAGTCTAGGACAGGGTTGTAGAACTGGTGGCGCGAACCTCTCCTTCAGGTTACACGGAGTACCTACCTGCCGGGGCTGCAAGGGACCACTGGGATATGATCACACATGGTGACATCTGTGACCTTGTCTGAGCCTGAAAGAAGACATCACAACTACCGTATGTAGAGAGTAACACTCAGTATCATGAATCATTTCCATTTGGCTTCTTCCACAGATTACATCGGATATGGAAATTCGCCTTAGCGAGGTTGCACGAAAGAAATTCTCACGAAAAAGCGCGCGCGCGCACACACACACACACACACACACACACACACACACACATTACATATTACGTCCTGCATATATATATATATATATATATATATATATATATATATATATATATATATATATATATATATAAGTCACTGAAAAATAAACACAGAAGCTCCAAGCCTTCGAGTGAATTTCAAGGTATTTTCAAGGATACAGAATCCATATGAAGGAGAGAATATCTACAAAGCAGTCAACACCACAGCTGAGGACACAAGGAACAGCAGATCTGAGAAACATGGAAAGGTTGACCAGGACGGTACAGTGACTCGTCCCTCTACCTGGTGTAGGACGTCAGGTCAGCTACTGATTTCATAATTTTGCCACATTTCAACAGAGATTTCTCTAATAATTATCAAATTCATACATTCCTTCATTCATATTCATGGTGCTGTTAACTTTGATAAGAAAGGATACAACAATAAACCTTTCTTTAAGTGACACACAAGGGTAAAGAAATCTTCACCCAATTCACTGGATGTGAACAATCCTCTCTATGTTTCTTTATGTTTGAATATTGCATTTGATTCCTAAGCTGTCCTTACCCATTATTAATGCTGATGACTCCTCTCCTTTAAAGATTTACCCGTATGAAGTAGAACACGGGAGGTGGTCACCGTCCACACGGACGTAGGGCCATATATGGACGTTACTGAAGGTGATGAGCTGCTGGGGTCGCTGCACAGTAAACACCATTGTTAGCAACATTACGGAAGCCGAGCTGGTAGTTAGCTCACCTACCGCAGGAATGATGGCTAACCTCATGTGGATGGTCAAGAGCGGGACGAGGGCCGCCATGTGTGTGTGTGTGTGTGTGTGTGTGTGTGTGTGTGCTGGGGTGGGAGGAAGGAAGTGTAGTTAAGATATTAAGAATTGGGATGACAGACAGAATGTGTGGCGGAAGGGAGGTCACATCCCTCGCCACCTACCTACCATGTACACAACCCGCTTTACCTGACACGGTGATGAAGACGACATGCAAGATCACCCTCGGTCTCTCTCACACCAACTTTCACATGACACTTTCACATTTCACATCTTATCATAATTATGATATCATTATCATGGTGTGTACATCTACCTGATATGGTTTCACTTTATCCACTAGGGCTGCCCTTGTACCACCTCCCTCCACGCCGGCCGGCTCCTACATACCCCCGACACCGAGCCATACCATCACCCGGGAGGCAGCCAGCCACACCCTCTGCAGGATTTAATCCCCCTACTACAGGTGTCAGTAACACACAGTGCGGCGCACCTGATATTCCAGTTTACCTGCCACCGTGACCCAAACACGACCCAGCTGTTCAGGTGGCCTTCCACCCGTGCGAGGTACACACGCACACACACACACACACACACACACACACACACACACACACCGCCGCGCCGGCTCCATCTGTGGTGCCTAACCTACCTAGCCCAGCCACGTTACACAAAGGTTCCGATCAGGCGTAACTTAATGAATCGGTCAAAGGTTACGGTTAAAGAGCCGGCCCTTATATTGGTTCCCCTACTTAAAACCACTGCTGACGGAGATAGATGTTAACAAACCACTTCAAGGTGACCAACACAATGATGCTGCACACTGAGGTTCCTGCCTGGATGCCGCAATGCTATATTCAACACATTTCCCCCATAGTCATCAGTCCATATGGTCGGCCTTACCGGTATGATCGGTCAACTGAGTACTATCTTTTTCCCCATCGTCGACATGTTGATACATTAGCTGTAACAGCCAACAGTGTCCGGCAGACTCAACCTTCTCTCGTAGTACTTCATGATCGTTTAAGCTCCAGGAACTCTGTCCTGGATGCCTCTATCACTCTACATAACATCTTACTTCCAGGCTCACTATAAACGTTCAACCAACTACAAGTTTTCAAGTGTTTTAAAAAATTCTAATATTTATGTTTCACAAAAATCATTGATGAAATTTAATATTCCTGCAGCAGCCGGCACCACGATAGCTTCCCTTCCCGCTAGGTGAGGGACGTGATATGTGAACACTGGAAAAATGATAAATCTCATGATAAAATTCAGTGATTCGCGTGGAGTTAGCGAGACACATGGTTAAACGTAATAATCATAATGAACAATAAACTAACATTACAGATACCGGTGTTTATTGACACATTAGGGTGATACAAACATTAACACTCATATATCGAGATACATAATGTTGGATGGCGATATGAAACATGGAGGGCGGCCAACACGCAAGGGAAAATATACACGTGTTGATCTTACCACCAGAGACAGGCTCCTGATGGTGCACTGCTGACCCCTCCACGTTAACTGAATCATCACTACCAGCCCTGAATCATTACAGGAGCGACATTATCGATTTCTTAATTTACGGTAGAGTATAATGCTCACTACTGGAGTTTGGTCCTGAGAGACTCAAGTGACGACAGTCTACTGATGATGAGGCGGAGGAGGCGCTAGCCAACATATCTCAACATTCGAGCCTCCAGTGAAGGTGGCTCACGTGCCTGGTCAGGTTTCAAGGGTATGTCGCCTGCCTTTACCAGAGGCTTTGATGGGTGTTCCAGGGGGCGTGAGGCTCACTCCTGGTCATCTCAGCCGACCTGGAAGGCTCGGTGCTTTAGGCATGTGAACCACACTGTGGGTGGACAGCGAGAAGGCTGGCTCCTACAGGTGATGGCTTGTGGTTAACCTTCTTGACTGCAGGTTTGTAACGAACAGTACAGCACTACGCTACACCACGATCATTGTAACGACATACCACTAGCCCACACCAGGTTAGTTCATCATTTAATGTAATAATAATATATTATAATAATAATAATAATAATAATAATAATAATAATAATAATGTTAGCAGGGACATCATGATCATCATCATCCTAGCAAACTCTGATCAACACACTTGTTGGTTTGAGGGACAACCTTGCCGGTAGTGTACGGTTTGCCGGAGCACTGTGAACGGTGTTTTAGTCTAGGGACGATGTGTACTGGTCTGGGAACTAGCTCAACACACACACACACACACACACACACACACACACACACACACACATTATATCCTGGCAGGACAAACAAGATGAACAAGACATACGGCAGTGTTCCCTGTGTCTCTTTGTTTCTCCTCTTCTTTTTGTTACCAATTCCAGTGATGGTGAGCCAGACCCCCATCAGCAGTAACTTCCTCTCTCACACATACTCCAGCAGCATGACTGCTCGGGTGAGGTGATACTATACCAGCAGTGACAGTACAGCTACAGGCACGTCCGCCACTGCTCATGACCAGCCTCACACTGGAGGTCATGAATGAGTTAAAATTCTAGGACACTCGCCATCACATGAGGAAAAGGAAATATGAGGTAAGTATGAACCATTGCATAGAGGGGAGGTACAGGGGTGTGGATGAGGGGTCCAACAAATGTCACCACAGCAAACAAAGCCTTGCCGCCATACAAATCCACCTCCACCAACACTACAATGGTCACCGTAAATTTTGGCGCCTGATATCGCCAATTTCCAGGAAGGGCCTGGATCTCCCGTTCCTGGAACCAGGGACCCCAAATTTGGTGTTGCCTCAGTAACGTACATACTGCCTCTCTCTCTCTCTCTCTCTCTCTCTCTCTCTCTCTCTCTCTCTCTCTCTCTCTCTCTCTCTCTCTCTCTGTGGTGTCAGTGTCGTCCCATCTGGTGCACTGGCCCAGGGTCAGCCTCCATACTCCACAGCAGCAGCACAATTCGTGCCATTATGGTCCACCATTCTTATGCAGGAGGAACACGTTCGTTCAGCAACACGGGTGACCGAGCTGTTCAACGGTTACATAATCAAACAACAACTTGTAGCATAACGATCTAACGACCAGTCCACCCAGTGACTAAATGAAACACCTAATTCAATCACTAACCATGGCATATGTAACAACACTGGAATAATTCAATATGGCACCTGTACAAATCTAAACAAATGAAACCCATCCTAAACTAACTAATCAAATACTGGATGACTATGCATATGATCATGTCCGGTCTAGGGAAAAAATCCGCGAGGACAAGGGGTAGTTACATCACTGGCGGTACTTCACAACGACCCTGTTCATCCTGGGTGGAATACAGGGTGTGTGTGTGGTGTGTGTGTGTGTGTGTGTGTGTGTGTGTGTGTGTGTGTAGGGGGGGGTGGAGACTGCAACAGTGACCCAGGTAGGGAGGGCTGCAGCAAAGACCAGGGTGTTGGGGGATGCAACAGTGAGCTGGCTGTGAGGGGATGCAGCGGTGACCCGTGTGTGGAGGAGGTCTGGAGCAGCGTGGAGGGGTCTACAGTAGTGTGGAGGGGTCTGCAACAGTGTGAAGGGGTCTGCAGTAGTGTGGAGGGGGTATGCAGCAGTAACACAGGTGTGCTGCGAGATCAGCAGCAGTGACCCGTGTGAGGAGGGGGTCTGTAGCAGTGACCCGGGTGTGTGTGTTGGGAGGGGGGGGGGTGGCTCCAGAAGTGACATAGGTGTGCAGTGCGGCTACTGTAGTGACCTGGGAAGGCTATGAGACACAGGTTCCGACCTGAAGTTGCCATAATACTATTACTGGTTATGTGAGACTCAAGTGAATCCCTCCCTCCTACAGCCTATCCTGCTGCCCCTGAACACAGCTTGTACCTCACACAGGGACCAGGCAGTAGTGTGGCAAACATATTCGTCTTCACCGCCTGGTACGGAGACTGGTGTGTGCGGCAACTTGTAATAACGTCCATAATCACACAGGGAACAGATTTAGTTTAGCAAAGTCTGTTGACATTTTTTAACGGATATGTAGCAGGAGTGAGAGTAACCCCAGGTTATCATCACCCTAGGTTATCTGGCTCCTCTGGGAACAACACACACACACAACCACAAGACATGATAGCAACAACGATGATTCTAGAAGTCAGGTAGCCGACTTACAGGGAAAGGCTAGAGGCCTTACATTTGCTCACCATAGAAGAAAGAAGAGTGAAGGGTGACCTGATCAAATCCTTTAAGTTTTTAAACAATATTGATGACATAGACAGTAAACAGTTCTTCGACAGACGTAAAGACAGACCAACCAGAGGAGAGAGCTGGAAATAAAACAAGAAACTTGTTGAAATATATGTGAACAACTACTTCAGAAATATAAGAGTGGTGGATGAAGGGAATAAGATGAATGAAATATGGTTAAGCAGACAACATACAAAAATTAAAATGTTCTATGATAAGAGAGGATGTTCAAGAAATGGGGCCCACGAGTGTAGAACTGCCTCCCAGTACAGTACAAGAAATGGGGTCCAACGAGTTAAGAAATGCCTCCCGTACAGTACAGTACAGTATAGTACAGTACAGTAGAGTAAAGTAGAAAACAGTACAGTACAGTACAGTACAGTACAGTACAGTACAGTACAGTACAGTACAGAACAGTACAATACAGCCCAACACAGTACAGTACAGTACAGTACAGTACAGTACAGTACAGTACAGTACAGTACAGAACAGTACAGTACAGTACAGTACAGTACAGTACAGTACAGCACAGTACAGTACAGTACAGAACAGTACAATACAGCACAACACAGTACAGTACAGTACAGTACAGTACAGTACAGTACAGTACAGTACAGAACAGTACAATACAGCACAATACAGCACAATACAGCACAACACAGTACAGTACAATACAGCACAACACAGTACAGTACAGTACAGTACAGTACAGTACAGTACAGTACAGAAACAGAACAGTACAGTACAATACAACACAACACAGTACAGTACAGTACAGTACAGTACAGTACAGTACAGTACAGTACAGTACAGTACAGCACAGTACAATACAGTAGAGTGCAGTACAGTACAGTACAGTACAGCACAGTACAGTACAGTACAGTACAGTACAGTACAGACACAGTACAGTACAGTACCGTACAGTACAGTACAGTACAGTACAGTACAGTACAGTTCAGCACAGCACAGCACAGCACAACACAGTACAGTACAGTACAGTACAGTACAGTACAGTACAGTACAGCACAGCACAGCACAGCACAGTACAGTACAGTATAGTACAGTACAGTACAGTACAGTGCAGTACAGTTCAATACAGTACAGCACAGTGCAGAACAGAACAGTACAGTACAGTACAGTACAATACAGTATAGTACAGTACAGTGCACGGGCACACACCAGTCTGGTCTAATCCTTGGCAATCAGGACTCATGAAATTAAATAATGGTTGATACGTGTGTGTGTGTGTGTGTGTGTGTGTGTGTGTGGAGGATAAGGGAGGTCTGGTAGCTTGTCAACAAGTATTTGGGAGGCTTTAGTCAATAGGTATGTGTGGGGGAGGGAAAGAAGGGTGCTCATCAACAGGTGTGTGGAGGGTGCGGTAGTCCACAACAGAATGTGTGAGAACAGCAGGGGAACAAGCTCAAGGGAGTTATGAACCAGCAGGTGTGTGTGGAGGGGACTAGTTAACAAGCGTGTGAGGGCTATTAGTTGACAGGTGTGCGAGGACCGCTGGTTAACAGGTGTGTGAGGACTGCTAGCTGACAAAAGTCTATGAAGACCGTTGGTCAACAGGTGTGTGAGAACTGCCTGAAAATTGAGGGAATTAAGACACTGGTAGAGTAGTATACATGGCAGAGTATACATGGTAGAGTATACATGGCAGATGGATGTCGACAAAGATATTGAAAGTAATATCCTTCGATGCAAAAAAAGTAAACATAATGAAAACAAAATGCTTGATAAAGCACTAAGTGAAAAGTATAAGAAACGGATATGAGAATGATCATCAGTAATGAACTTAAATACAGCAGCCAATGTCTTGCTGCATACTACACTATTCCTTCCAGCTGCAGGCCCTCTGATACTTAAAAAAAAAAAAACATGCGTGGTCTCTGTGTAGTCTGGGCTAACTGACCTGCTCGAGCACTGGGATGATCTCGCTTACATTAGTCCCTCCTCATGAACGCCGTTTTCCTTGAAAAAAGATCATTCCCCTCCCCCAACCCCCTGGATTTCCAGGAAATTCTCAATGAAGCTTTCTGAGATTCGTAAGAACTTGGGCCCACTCCTTTTGACAAGCTCTCCACGCCTTCATCCGCGGAGTATCACAGATTTCATTTCTGAAATCGAGGAAAGCGTATGCCGAGAGAACTGTGCACTTTCAAATATGGCACGAGATCTACCGTAGGTTTATTTGATAAAATACAAACATTTGAAAAACAAGTGAATACCTGCATTACTTACAACTCACTGTCAGAAATCTTAAAAGCTATGCTCAGTATTCATCAGTCACCCATTAATCTTGATAACGGCTCAAACTATTACACAAAGAAATTAAGTTACAGAGATTGGTGTAAACTGAGCGGCAGGCGAGGGAGGAGGGAGGGTCCGGGACAATATGGGATAAGAGGGGGAGGACAAGATGGCGCGCAACATCCCACCCAATCTAACCTCACCACACAGGTAAATATGGAGATAAACCGAAAACAAACCCGTTTATATCACATCCAGCATAAGGCTGAAGGAACTGCAAAGAAGAAAATCTTGGCATATTCCAAGATCCCATATCTGAAAATTTTCCAGCAGGACAGACTCAACAACAGGCCAGACGTATGCCCATCATCCTTGTTAACAGAGATCACGATCAATGATGGTACATGGTAGTGGTGAACTGACTCATCCACACCATACAGGTACAGTGAACACTTACTCATCCACACCATACAGGTACAGTGAACACTTACTCATCCACACCATACAGGTACAGTGAACACTTACTCATCCACAACATAAAGGTACTTACTGCTCCTACCCAACTTTGCACTTCACTCACACTACACGCTTTACTGGTCAGAAATGCATTTGCAAGACTATCTGTTTAAGTTACGACTGCACACATAACACAATCTATACAATTTAGGATTGCAATTACAATATTCATAAAGACTAAGTCTGCGCTTACGACACTTTCTATACAGGTCCAGACTGAACTTACGACATTCCTATACAGGTTATGTCTGCACGCAAGACCCTATCTATACATGTTAGAACTACATGCACATTCGACTGATGGTATGGGTGTATGATGAAGGGTATACATTCGTGCCCCATGAGGTAACATCAACTTACACATCCTATAACAAGATCCTCACCAACCATTGTCCTGTACACTAACAACAATACTCCCGGCCATAACTTGATTACTAATGTCATCCAGGCTGGTCTCACTGGTGTGATCACAACTTTATGTAATGACTCCAGGCTTAATGTTCAGTTATAATGGTAGTGATTCCTCATAACTTTATCATTGCTTACATGATGTTCTTGCATGTTCATGACTGCTCTTCTCCAACAGCCTCCACAACCCGGCGAAAACGTCTCTATATAAACAACCTTTAATGCTACTACCACAGAACAGGGTGAGCGGGTGTGAGGAAGGCTGTGAGGTGAAAGGTTCAGGTAAGGCTGGACCTTCCGCACCCATCGCTCTCCCACTCCTCGTCCAATTACGGGTGGGGTGTTTCAGGGATGTGTTGTTGCCCCTGCCTTACTTATTGTGCATACTAATGACCCTGTGCCCATCACCACAAACCATAAATATTTCTGTATGGAAAACACTAATCTAGCCATTGGTTCGCACCAACCACTATAATCAGGCTTCTTCCCGACCCTGAAGGCTACGTCACTAGTCACTCCATTATGTTCTCCACTTACCTCCATCACACCACCAGTTCTTACGGTACAGCCATGGTGCACCAGGGCGGGTGGTACTTGTAGAACACCATCCTTGAGCATCACAAGACAACCTTCATCAACCACATTTACCCTTGGGTACACCTTAACCTGCTACCTCTCTCTCGCCAACATCCTCTGCTTGCCTTCATATACACCCGCTTACAACCCCTACGTCCGCGAGCCCGTCGGAAGGTTCTCAAGGATGAATTTCTTCATCGAACTCGTCCGTGCGTCCATCATGGACAAAATCTTTCTGATATAAAACATCTCTCAGTCGTGGCAGGTCGTCCCATAAATCCGATTCCCTCTGTCCAGAAATGTAATCTCAATCGATCAGGTTTCTAGTTTCTTTTTTTTTTTTTACAGTAGCTGAGACGGCACGGAAAGCTCTGAATACTGTAATCATAGCTATTTCATGAATACATGCAGTATATATATATATATATATATATATATATATATATATATATATATATATATATATATATATATATATATATATATATATATATATATATACTGCTGTTGGCCTGACTGCTTAGCCTAATGTTCATCAGTGGTCGGAGCTCTGTGTAACGTGTGTAACGTGTCAGTAACTTGCCTAACGTGCCACTTTGCTGGCGCTTGAAGTATGTCTCTTGTTCCACAGTTCGGTTTGAAGCACTGAACCCAAACTACACGTGATCGTCTGATCTATGAAGCTGTATGAGGCCACAGCGCCTAAACCCACATATACGTACCCCAATGAAAGTGGTGGTAAAACTCAGACATTCACCTCACCTGGACTGGTGCGTACTGCGTACACTCGACGTCTCCGTCACACAGAGAATGTACGATCATACTGTCGATAAAAACTGAATCACTCAGGAACCAAAACCACAATGAACACCTCAACTGGCTTTGACCTTTATGGCTGGAGCGGAGAAGTGAGAGGTTCAAAGAATCATAAACACGAAAAAAAGTGGAAGGTTGGGTCCCTAACATTCACAGAAAATGAATTCTTCCACATAATGGACGACGTGAACCATGTTCAATCGGAATGGTCAAGAGGTGGAAAGCCATCTGACACACCATCCTTATGTTCAGTAGTGTCCTGGGCACCCGCGGCCCGAGCCTGTCCAGCCCATCACCTGCCGTGCCAGTAACTGGCGGCTTTGTTCCCCTGCCAGGTGTAGCCGTCTGCTACCTGATGAATCAGTGCTACAGTAGAGTGGCTTAGTCACACGTCAAGCATCCGCGGTCACGATGATACTAAAATACTGAGATGAAATATGCGTCCCAAGTAAACCAAACAAGAAAGTGCACTTACCTTTGTAATGCCACAAGAAGCAATCAATTGGTTCTGCATACACAGTTGCAAATAACCTGGCAGGGTTCTGTTCTGCAAACATCATGAAACATCCCTGTGACAACGGCTGGGGTTAACTTCACCATTAATGTGGTACAAAAGCAGCTTGAGATTGATAACAGGAAATTTGGCAGCAGAAAATCTAGTAAGACTGCGCACAAACGTAAACATGGAAGCGTTGTAAGTTGGTAACGAACGAAGGTGTGTGTGTGTGTGTGTGTGTGTGTGTGTGTGTGTGTTGTGTGTGTGTGTGTGTGTGTGTGTGTGTGTGTGTGTGTGTGTGTGTGTGTGTGTGTGTGTGTGTGTGTGTGTGTGTGTGTGTGTGTGTGTGTGTGTGTGTGTGTGTGTGTGTGTAAGGGATATCCATAAGCGTATGGTGGTGGTGTTGGTGACCTTCATGTGCCACAGGAACAAGATGGACTAAACACAGTAGGCGCGGCTGTGGGCCTTGATGATGGTCAGGACAGCTTCACCTGCTACTGACGAGACATATGTGGCCAGAGTCGAGACCTTGGTTACGGCAGATCAGCGAACTTCACTCCATCACATTAGCCGGAGTTTCAACTGTCAGTGTTGTGACCACCAACCATGGGTATTTGGGAGCATGACAGTGGTTTCAGCAAGATCGGTCCGCACAACTGTATGTAGCTGGTCCAGCAACTGTATGTAGCTGGTCCAGCCAACTGTATGTAGCTGGTCCCCCGACCTATATGTAGCTGGTCCAGCCAAGTTACTTTTCCATGTATAATAGGTCATGTATCCACCACTAGGACCCTGAGTCCAAACTGGAATCCATTAATGACTACACAAGATTTCTTTAACCACTAACAAGGCCGGAAGGCAACCCTCGACCATCAAAATTTTCTGGGACGTCGAAGGTATTCTGCTAACTTACTACACGCCGCTCTTAAGTTGACCTGATCAAAATAAAATGTATCATTCTATCAAGGAAGATGGGCGGGGAAAGCTGACCGACGGTGCGTTCGTGGTCTTTGCAACGCACCGGTTCACTAGGCCTGGATCACAACAGCCGCTGTGCGGGTATTTCTTTTCAAACAAAACCATCCTCCTTGCAGCCCAGATCTGACCTCAAATGACTGTCTTTTTCAAAAACTGAAGACCCACCTGCGTGGTCGTTGCCTTGAGAACGACGAGGAGCTTACAGCGTGTAGTGAAGGATGGTGTGGCCATGAGTCACGAGACTAACATTATCAACTACCGGACAGGAGCAGCTGGTGCGGGGAGATGATGGCTATGTTAAGAAACGAAGTCCTTCTGTTTGGTACTTTGTTAACGGACCAAAATATTATTGTAAATTTCAAGAAAACAAAATGAAAACTTAATATACTGTTGATATTTGAATAAAGAAGGCAATAATGACGTTTTCACATGTTGACATTTTTGTGATTCAAAATCTAACCATACGAAATCAGTGTATAAGGAAGGCAAGTGTGGAGGACATTGGTATTCTCAAGCCTCCATCCATAGTGCCACCCTAATGTTTAAAAACATTAAAATAATTGTACTTTGTGTACACTAGGCTTGTTAGTAGACTTGTCAGTAAACAAAGAATCAACAGTAGGACACAGTATATGTCCCTGAGACCAATGTGACTTTATCTTCTCTGCCAGATAACATGTCCATGCAGACGGGCTGCCACAGGGAGGGAGCAGTTCTGGAGTCACCATCCCTCCGCCTGCCTTCTTTCCCAGAAGATGACCTTCATCTTCAACGATATACATGGCTTAAGCCTTAAGGAACAATACCCTCACACCTCTCGTTCAACATCCGAGAAAGTGTAGGTAAATAAATGTATAGATAAGAAGACAAACAGATAAATGAATAAATAAATATATCCCAGAGGACAGGGGAGAAATAATACCATCCTTGCATGTCGCGGAAGGCGAATAAGAAGGGTGGAAGCGGGTGCCAGAAACCACCCCTTCCTGTAGTTAAATCTCTAAAAGATGGAACAGGAGCCAAACGAGGAGCGCTTATCCTCCTCGAAGGCTTTGGCTGGGTGTCTGAATGTGTGTGGATGTAACCAGGATAATAAGGAGGGAAGGATTCGTAGTACGTTAGCTATTGGGATACTTAAGCACTTCTTGTTGGATACGTAAAAGCTTGTAGTTCCCTTAGAAAAAGAGGAAACGACATGGATGGGAAGAGGTTGTTGAGAGGGAGCGATTCTGGAAAAAATGTTTGTATGTGCAGACTATCAACAGGTGAGAGCAAACGAAACCAAATGAGTGGACGACGAATGGAAGGTATCTGACGAAGTATCATTTACATGCTTGGTTAAGTGTGTGGCATACGGAAGGTGAAATCTGGCCTTATAAGAAGGAATAGTGAGTGGTGGGGTGAAGAAGTTACCTTGTTCTGAAAGAGAAAATAAAGTTCTATGGGCGCTACCAGCAGGGAAGGAGTGTGTGTGATTGGGAAATATACAAGAGAAAGTGGCAGAAGGTCAAGAGGAAGGTGCAGAACCTGAAAGAGAGGGCAAACGAGCACTCACTATCCCTCATCCACAACCAGGGGGGCATTCACCATCCCTCACCCACGACCAGGGGAGCATTCACCATCCCTCACCCACAACCAGGGGAGCATTCACCATCCCTCACCCACAACCAGGGGAGCATTCACCATCCCTCACCCACGACCAGGGGAGCATTCACCATCCCTCACCCACGACCAGGGGAGCATTCACCATCCCTCACCCACGACCAGGGGAGCATTCACCATCCCTCACCCACGACCAGGGGAGCATTCACCATCCCTCACCCACGACCAGGGGAGCACTCGCCATCCCTCACCCACGACCAGGGGAGCATTCACCATCCCTCACCCACGACCAGGGGAGCATTCACCATCCCTCACCCACGACCAGGGGAGCATTCACCATCCCTCACCCACGACCAGGGGAGCACTCACCATCCCTCACCCACGACCAGAGGAGCACTCTCTATCCCTCACCCACGGCCGAGCTAGACACAGCGACTGTGGTAGTTTTTTTCCTTCGCTTCCCAAAGATGGTCAGCTTTAAGTACAGCGCCTCCCCACCTCGGCCTACCTGCCCTCTCCCTCAGCACCCCAGGCCTACTCATCACCCTCCCCATAATCCAGGCCTACTTGTCCTCATCCACACCCCAGGCCAAACTATCCTCCCTAAGCCTACCTATCCTCAACCACAATCCAGGCTTACCTACCCTACTCCACATCTAGGCCTACCTACCCTTCCTCGAACCCTAAGCCTATCTACCCTTCCCCAAACCCTAGATCCACCTGTCTTCCCCCACACCCCGGGCCTACCTAACCTCCCCTAAACCCCAGGTCTACCTACCCTCACCCAAATCTTGGTTATAATTACCCTTCTCACACCCCAGACCTACCCACTCTCTCTCATACTAAAGTCCTACTAACCCTTCCCAACACCTCAAGTCTCCTATACACCTCATGCCTACCTACCCTCCCCCGCCATACACCAGCCGGGTAAACAATGCTCCACAATAAAGCAGATCAGCAAAGGCAGGGGTCAACTCTGACGGAGGCAGGGGCGGCCCTCAGCCCTGACGGTAGTAGGGGCGGCACTCAGCTCTGACTGTAGTACAGGTAGTACAAGAGTTGGGCTCCACGTGTGTGTAACGTCCTCCCCGTACAGTATAAACAGGTCATTCAATATAGATCCTGGGAGTCTACACACATCACTTGAGGCAGAAGATAACGTTAATTACCTGGTTGACTTCAGCATCATCATGACCGACGCCGCCGTCTCACCTGTAATACAGAGAATATTGCAGTATACTGTCTCCCAGCACTGGTATACTGCCTAGCATACTGTCTCCCAGCACTGGTATACTGCCTAGCATACTGTCTCCCAGCACTGGTATACTGCCTAACATACTGTCTCCCAGCACTGGTATACTCCCTAACATACTGTCTCCCAGCACTGGTATACTGCCTAGTATACTGTCTCCCAGCACTGGTATACTGCCTAGCATACTGTCTCCCAGCACTGGTATACTGCCTAGCATACTGTCTCCCAGCACTGGTATACTGCCTAACATACTGTCTCCCAGCACTGGTATACTCCCTAACATACTGTCTCCCAGCACTGGTATACTCCCTAACATACTGTCTCCCAGCACTGGTATACTGCCTAGCATACTGTCTCCCAGCACTGGTATACTGCCTAGCATACTGTCTCCCAGCACTGGTATACTGCCTAACATACTGTCTCCCAGCACTGGTATACTGCCTAACATACTGTCTCCCAGCACTGGTATACTCCCTAACATACTGTCTCCCAGCACTGGTATACTGCCTAGCATACTGTCTCCCAGCACTGGTATACTGCCTAACATACTGTCTCCCAGCACTGGTATACTGTCTAGCATACTGTCTCCCAGCACTGGTATACTGCCTAGCATACTGTCTCCCAGCACTGGGATACTGCCTAGTATACTGTCTCCCAGCACTGGTATACTGCCTGGCATACTGTCTCCCAGCACTGGTATACTGCCTAGTATACTGTCTCCCAGCACTGGTATACTGCCTAGCATACTGTCTCCCAGCACTGGTATACTCCCTCACATACTGTCTCCCAGCACTGGTATACTGCCTAGCATACTGTCTCCCAGCACTGGGATACTGCCTAGCATACTGTCTCCCAGCACTGGTATACTCCCTAACATATTGTCTCCCAGCACTGGTATACTCCCTAACATACTGTCTCCCAGCACTGGTATACTGCCTAGCATACTGTCTCCCAGCACTGGTATACTGCCTAGCATACTGTCTCCCAGCACTGGGATACTGCCTAGTATACTGTCTCCCAGCACTGGTATACTGCCTAGCATACTGTCTCCCAGCACTGGTATACTGCCTAGCATACTGTCTCCCAGCACTGGTATACTGCCTAGCATACTGTCTCCCAGCACTGGGATACTGCCTAGTATACTGTCTCCCAGCACTGGTATACTGCCTAGCATACTGTCTCCCAGCACTGGTATACTGCCTAGTATACTGTCTCCCAGCACTGGGATACTGCCTAGTATACTGTCTCCCAGCACTGGTATACTGCCTAGCATACTGTCTCCCAGCACTGGGATACTGCCTAGTATACTGTCTCCCAGCACTGGGATACTGCCTAGTATACTGTCTCCCAGCACTGGGATACTGCCTAGCATACTGTCTCCCAGCACTGGTATACTCCCTAACATATTGTCTCCCAGCACTGGTATACTGCCTAGCATACTGTCTCCCAGCACTGGGTTACTGCCTAGTATACTGTCTCCCAGCACTGGTAACCCGCCTACTATATTCTCCCAACGATGGTATACAACGTGGTATAATGTCTCCCAGCACTGGTATATCGTCTAGAATACCAGTGGTACATTCCGTACTAGAGAGCGTACCATTACAGCTACTAACTAATGTTACTTCTGATAACAATACTACTACTACTACTCTACTACTACTGCTACTACTACTACTACTACTACTACTAGTAGTAGTAGTAGTAGTAGTAACAATAATAATAATAATAACAATAATAATAATAATAATAATAATAATAATAATAATAATAATAATAATAACAATAATTCTATAAAGTACAAATCTACACATAATGTGGAGCCAACAGTTTACTCAGGGTGTGTCAGACCCCAGCCTCCCAAAAATACCTCTACTGATTGACGAATCAAACACCAGATAACATTGAGATGCGACCCACCAACATGCCAGACTGTCACATGGGACGACCAACCAGGCAGCCACTACAGACAAGAACGCAACTCGACCAATCAGACGGCTCACAAGGTCACAGGAAGACCAATCACACACCGGACAGCAGTAACGACTGGTAATCATATTGGGGATCGCTGCAGCAGCCTACGAGCCCGCCACCAGGATGCTCAACAAATGAGCCAGTGCGACGCAAGACGACAATAACACTGGACTCATCAGCTAACTGGAGGCAATAACAAATCCACTCTAGTAATCAGCCAGTAAGATAAGAAGTAATGAAACCGATGAACCAACTAGCAGTGAGAGGTGAGGAAACCAGTAAGTAAGTGGGACAGCGGACGACGGTAATAAGCAAGTGTGGTCTGGAGACACATTACTGAGATAGCCGCCGCCAGCCATAACAATAAACTTAAAGTCCATACGACATAGCTGCCGACATGACCACCATAACACTGAGCCGTAATACAACAAAAACCAGACAAACACCTCGTTCCAAGCAGGTGAGTCTGTGCTCAATGAAGGATTATGACTTACCCTTCAAGGCAGGAGAGTACAGACGACCTGATTCCTGCAGTACAAGAGGGAAGACAGGCCAGCACGTGGCTGGGAACGGCCCAAGACGCACTCACCTTCCAGGAAAAAGAAACTGTTGAGCAGAAGCAACAATACTGTCATCTGGGCTGAGAGGGACGTCACTTACCGCCCGTGAGAGGGATGTCACTAACCGCCCCTGAGAGGGATGTCAGAGGGAGAGGGATACGAGCTTTAACTGCATAAAGTTTTACGACTCCAGTTTTAATAAGTGTCCTTCGTCTTGCTCTTCACGAGAGTAATGCCCCGTACAACTATGTTGAGGACGGCACTGCTGGGGGCTGCCACTCCTCCCAGGCCAGACGCAAACATACCCAGCACGCCAGAGGGAGGCAGGGAAACACCAGAGAGCGAGGAGGGAGGGTTGGCAACGCTGGAGCGAGGCCGTAGCCAGCCAGCCAGCCAGGCAGCTCGGGGGTTCCTGGAAACGGCATAAAGACGGCCGCCCGCCGGCCGCCCCTCCCAGTAACACCCGGCCGCTCCTCCAGCCTCAACCGCCAGCCCTGGAGAGAGAGAGAGAGAGAGAGAGAGAGAGAGAGAGAGAGAGAGAGAGAGAGAGAGAGAGAGAGAGAGAGAGAGAGAGAGAATCTATTCGTGTTTTTCGTGAGCGTGCATAACAGCCTGGAACACCTCCAGTCTCACTCTACATCTTCACTTTCTTCTCCCTTTACCTCTTTATGACACACACACACACACACACACACACACACACACACACACACACACACACACACACACACACACACACACAGCTGGACACAGTGAGGGAGGCCACGGTGCAATCATCACTTACTGGGGGAAGGGGGACTGGAATCTGTGTGTGAGACCTGGCTGTAGTCATTATGCCTACCCTGTAGCCAGGGCTGTATTTCAAGGGAATTATGAAAAAGGCAAGGTGTCTACAGGCAAAAATTAGATTTGCAATTAAGTATATATGATAATGTTTAGTCAATAATTCACAAAACAAATCGAAACTAAATTATTCTCTGAAGTCTGATCACCTTCAGAAGCACAATCTGAGTGAGAGGGTCCAGAGAAGGGCGACAAAGATGATACTTAAATTAAGGAAGGTGAGCTACAGCGACGCTGATGGCTACACTTCTACCTACCAAATTTGAAAGTCAGTTGGACGACGTCGACAGTGAACAGTTCTCATGAGATGCAGTACCAAAGGCCATGACAAGAAGCTTTTTGGGATGGGTGTAGCAAGGTACTGCCTTAATGTTAGGCTGGTGGAATACTGAGACAGACTAAACAAAGAAGCTGTGAATACTGGAAGTTACCAGATGTAGAAATGGCGACTTGATGGTATAGTTCAAAAGACAGGCCACCACTGTGTAGACATCTTTTACCTTGTTGCAAAAACAAGCAAGTAAACATACACATGGGTTTCCGGAGTGCTGGATTTAGTGTCACTGATTATGATGTAAACTTGACCCCTCCGCCCCCCCTAACCGGTTCAATTCTTGGGCACGGCAGTCGGCCCATAGGCAACCCAGCTGTTCATCCTCTCTTCTGGGATATTCCTTAAATGGGTACCAGATTTAGGCTGGGATGTGTGTGTGTGTGTGTGTGTGTGTGTGTGTGTGTGTGTGTGTGTGTGTGTGTGTGTGTGTGTGTGTGTGTGTGTGTACAATAACGACATGGTAAACATACAGGCGAAGACACGGGGAAACAAGAGTATAAAACTCCGTCCCCTTACCATAAACACACATATTAAGTCTACAATAACTATAACGGGCGAAATTTAAACACTGTAGCTAAGAATCAACTCCAGTGCCTTGATTCATGTACTGCATCAGGTGAGAGATGAGGTGACAGGGCAGAGTGGCCTGCGGTCGGTGGTCCGGTGTACAAATCAATCAGTGTAATGCCAGCATCCTCCTCCTTCCTTAGAAGCATAGGAATAGATGATGGGTGAGTCTAAGGCAGGGAGGACGGCTGAAGGGTAGGGACCAATGGGGAGGGAAGGAGGCCGCCAGCTGGAGAACGGTGGGAGGGAAGCTGTGGAGGGGAACTTGTGGAGGGAATAACGAAGAATGACCCCTATAAAAAATATAGGAGGGAGCAATGAACACCGGGAACATCCGGGGAGAAGAGGGAATAAACAATGGGAACATTTGGAGGGACAGATGAGGAAGGAGGGAACGGTCCTAAGCAGGAAGGAGAGGCACGCAGCACACAGGAGGAGAGCCAAGAGAGATCATACATAAGTACATGGAGGGAGAAGCAAGCAGTAGGAAAGAGAAGAGGCTGGTCTGGCAGAGGCTGGGATGACAGGGGCAAGGGTGAGAGGAGTTGGAGAGACAGGCTGGAGTGGCAGAGGCTGGGATGACAGGGGCAAGGGTGGGAGGGGTTGGAAAGACAGGCTGGAGTGGCAGAGGCTGGGGTGACAAAAGCAGTTGGGGTAGAGGTAAGAGGCCTGCCAGACGTCTGCCGCTCGCTCGGCCAAGACCACTCTGTCTGTCCTTCCCCGAGGTATCTCCCGCGCCCCCCCGGACCTGATTGGCTGAGGCCAAATAGGAGAGGCAGAGAGAAAACTGAGTGCCACGCACTGCCGTCATATTCATTATGCCATGAGCACAGACTGAATGAGTCCCACAAAGCCATAAGTACAGACCAGATGGATCTCTTAAGGCTCTGAACACATGACGAGCTTCATAATGGCGGTAACCAAGAACCTCAAATCAACCTGATAAAGGCGACCTGCAGAGTCTTAAACAACACGCCCCACCATACCTGCCTGGAAGCAAGAACAAGACACTCCACCACTACTGCCCGTGTGCCTCGAAACATGAGCAAAATAATCAGTCTGTGAGTCTGCTAACATAAGCAACACACTCCAGCCTGTGGGTCTGGAAACGTAAGCAACAAACTCCAGCCTATGGGCAAGGAAACATGAGCAACAAACTTCACCACTCCAGCCTGTAACCCTGGAAACAGTTCCTTGCTTTTAACAGCTCTGGAAAGGCCGATCCAGATGGTCTGTCTGTCCTGGGACCAGACATAGTGTCGAGACGACAACATCACGTACTACACAACATTGGCTATCCTATCCCAGGAACGGCAGCACACATGTATGTAGGGTGTATGGCTGGGTATGTGAAGGTGTGTGGCTGGGTATGTGAGGATGTGTGGCTGGGTATGTAAGGGCGTATGGCTGGCAATGTGAGGATGTGTGGCTGGGTATGTGAGGATGTGTGGCTGGGTATGTAAGGATGTGTGGCTGGGCATGTGAGGGTGTATGGCTGGGTATGTGAGGGTGTATGGCTGGGTATGTGAGGATGTATGGCTGGGTATGTGATGGCGTATGGCTGGGTATGTGAGGATGTGTGGCTGGGTAAGTGAGGATGTGTGGCTGGGCATGTGAGGGTGTATGGCTGGGTACGTGAGTATATATGGCTGGGTATGTGA
Source organism: Panulirus ornatus (assembly GCF_036320965.1). Lineage (NCBI taxonomy): Eukaryota > Metazoa > Arthropoda > Malacostraca > Decapoda > Palinuridae > Panulirus > Panulirus ornatus. The sequence goes on from NC_092291.1 coordinate 6,172,179, forward strand.
GGGTGTATGGCTGGATATGTGAGGATGTATGGCTGGGTATGTGAGGGTGTATGGCTGGGTATGTGAGGATGTGCGGCTGGGTATGTGAGGATATGTGGCTGGGTATGTGAGGATGTATGGCTGGGTATGTGAGGATGTGTGGCTGGGTATGTGAGGATGTATGGCTGAGTATGTGAGGATGTATGGCTGGGTATGTAAGGATGTGTGGCTGGGTATGTGAGGATGTATGGCTGGGTATGTGAGGATGTATGGCTGGGTATGTAAGGATGTGTGGCTGGGTATGTGAGGATGTATGGCTGGGTATGTGAGGATGTACGGCTGGGTATGTGAGGGCGTATGGCTGGGTATGTGAGGATGTATGGCTGGGTATGTTAGTATATATGGCTGGGTATGTGAGTATATATGGCTGGGTATGTGAGGATGTATGGCTGGGTATGTGAGGATGTGTGGCTGGGTATGTGAGGATGTGTGGCTGGGTAAGTGAGGATGTATGGCTGGGTATGAGAGGATGTGTGGCTGGGTATATGAGGATGTATGGCTGGGTATGTGAGGATGTGTGGCTGGGTATGTAAGGATGTGTGGCTGGGTATGTGAGGATGTATGGCTGGGTATGTGAGGATGTATGGCTGGGTATGTTAGTATATATGGCTGGGTATGTGAGGATGTATGGCTGGGTATGTGAGGATGTATGGCTGGGTATGTGAGGATGTGTGGCTGGGTATGTGAGGATGTATGGCTGGGTATGTGAGGGCGTATGGCTGGGTATGTGAGGATGTGTGGCTGGGTATGTGAGGATGTGTGGCTGGGTATGTGAGGATGTATGGCTGGGTATGTGAGGGCGTACGGCTGGGTATGTGAGGATGTGTGGCTGGGTATGTGAGGATGTGTGGCTGGGTATGTGAGGATGTGTGGCTAGGTATGTGAGGATGTGTGGCTGGGTATGTGAGGATGTATGGCTGGGTATGTGAGGGCGTATGGCTGGGTATGTGAGGATGTGTGGCTGGGTATGTGAGGATGTGTGGCTGGGTATGTAAGGATGTGTGGCTGGGTATGTGAAGGTGTATGGCTGGGTATGTGAGGATGTGTGGCTGGGTATGTGAGGGCGTATGGTTGGGTATGTGAGGATGTGCGGCTGGGTATGAGAGGATGTATGGCTGGGTATGTGAGGATGTATGGCTGGGTATGAGCGGGTGGTAACGTGAGAAGAGCAGGAACTCTGCAACGTAGGAAGGTGAGTGAGGTACCTGGCAAGGCAAGGCATGGGAGGCCTCCTCCACACACACACACACACACACACACACACACATTTCTGGCCTAGAACATAAGTTTTAACCAGTTTTATTTACGGCCGCCATAGTTAGGTCAACAGTAGACCACTGCGTTAGTTCCACGATAACAGTGCCTGTCTGGCCTTGAACTCAGTAAATTTTTAGGTTTAAAAGCACTTCATTGCCTATGTACACACTCCAGTCTTCTTCCAGTTTCAAGTATAATTAGAAAGAAAAGTTGGAAAGTACGAAAACATGATGCAACTACGAATAAAAAATCTTTAGACATGAGAGAAACTACGGAACGAAAATAACAACTGAAAACGTCAAATTTGTGTGCATAAAGAAGATATAAACAATCACGACAATCATGGACCGGTGTACCACTAATCCACTATTAACCAGAGTACCACAGTCCCACAATAGACCAGAGTACCACAGTCCAACAATGGACCACAGTCCCACAATGGACCACAGTAACACAGTTCCATTATGGACCAAAGTACCACAATCCCACAATGAACCACTCTTTCTGGTCACTATGGCCTTTTTTTCCCGAAAAGTTTGCTCTGGTTTGTACCAAACATTACCTGGGGACCATATGTTTTCACAGTACCAGCCTTTAACCCAGTAATACCCATCACCCCGGTACCATCCATCACCCCGGTTCCATCCATCACCCCGGTACCATCCATCACCCCGGTACCATCCATCACCCCGGTTCCATCCGTCATCCCGGTACCATCCGTCACCATGTTACCATCCATCACCCCGGTACCATCCGTCACCCCGGTACCATCCGTCACCCCGGTACACAACTAAAATCTCAGGACCACACAGGCCACCGGTGACCACGGTAAATCCAGCTCCCTCATGACATATGATATTCCCTGTACCTCACCGTTGAATGACCTAATAACTACTCATGGTTTCATACGTGGCCATAGAGCAGTCAACCGTGGGAGTTTGGGATCTTTCATTAAAGTAGAGATATACTATCGTTCAACTGCACCCTTACAACATGCAAAGCTTTTGACAGGGTATGGCATTGGGGGTCTCATCTCTAAGCTCCCATCTTTTGGCTTCCATCCTTCACTTTGCTCCCTCATATCTAGCTTCCTCTCTGGCCGATCTATCTCCGTGGTCGTTGATGGATCAGCCTCTCCCACTTTCTCAATCAACATGTTTCTCAATCAAGTTTTCTTACATCATTATAACATGATGTTAAGTTTATAAGTTTTCTTACATCATTATAACATGATGTTAAGTTTATAAGTTTTCTTACATCATTATAACATGATGTTAAGTTTATAAGTTTTCTTACATCATTATAACATGATGTTAAGTTTATGAGTTTTCTTAACAATTCTGATAAAACGTCGTTTCATAAAGTTGTGTTACAGCGTTAATGATATAATTCATGTTTCATATTGAATCATAAGACGATATTACGTGCGTGGAACTAAATGAAAAACTTGAGGAATAAAGCATAATCCAGATTAACATTTTCACTCAATGATTTATTATTTGTCTCTGGAACATAAGATAACAGTACAACACCGGTGACATGGTGTCCACTCCACCACACAAGAACTACAACGGGAGGACCTCCTCCTCACAACCCGTACATACATACACTGACCAGGTCAACATCACGAGGTTTAGTACACACATTCTCTGTCCTCCGAGACTCAAAGGTACAGCGAGGCGGTGGATCTACAACCTCCCATTAATGATATCTTTACAACCGTTAATGTTTCTCGAAAACAAAGAAATTCTACCTTAAAAACATGGCTGACAACAGTAACCTCCAACACGCTAATGTGATGAACACAAACTGGCAAAACAGATAATTTTCGTTAAATAATAACAAGTGAAAAATTTGGACAATGGACATTCAACTTTCTGTCTATCAGCTTACAACATCTGTGTACATCTGGCTATTTCCAGCCCCTCCACTGCTACTAGCTCAGATTCTCAAGGAACTCTCCTCGTATCTCTACTGCATCTAGCCCTGATAACTTACGATGGACCAGATGCGAACCACAGTTTAATGTTATCTTGCAGACTACAGTAGATAAAGAGATATTATCAGCAGATGAAAACAAGCAAATGCGACCAAACATATACCACATCTTTCCATAGACCACTGATTATAACGACTCTGTTACGGGTATATGAACACATACCGACCAAACATACGCGTCATCATATCTCAGAAGAAAAATGTAAAACACCTCAGAGTGGTAATGTCTGGTGATCTTACCGTCAGCGGACACAATATAGCAACAGTTCCCGCTTTCAAACAAGATGGAAGGCTGGATTTTACAAACCTTCAAGAAAATGAATAAAAACCAACAATGGCATTTTTCAAAGAAATAATTCCATGCCAACTAGAAGACTGCTGTGTGCCAACATTATCTTTAAGGATGGGAGAAATACGAGAGAAGAGTTCGAAAGTTTGCAAAGGTTTTCCCCCTAGCGCACACTGGCGCTGACAAAGATCTGAACCACAGGGAACGACTGAAAACACTGGGGTTGTATTCACTGGAGTGCAGACGGGAGACCATATCATAATGTACACTTGGAAAATCCTGCAAAGTACGTTCTAAAATGACAGTCAAAAATAGTTCCCTGTTGCCGCGTCAAGCACGGAAAACTTTAAACTCACACCAATGGAACCGGAAGTGTAATTATCACAAGAGAAAACTTCTTGAGCATCGTCTGGGCCTACCTTCTCTAGCAGTATGTCGTCGACCAGGCGTTGTCTACAATCAGGCCGCGTGTCTAGCACAACGTTGTGAGTCTCTCATCAAACCCGCTAACTCAAACGTCTAAAATTAAGTCATGAACGCATGAATGACGTCAACTAGGCAGTACGTCATCGCTGGCAGGAAGGATGTCATGGCTGCTCCCCCCAACAGTTGGGTAGTAACAACATACTATGAATGGCTTCCCTCCCTCCACCCCTCCGTTGTAGACAGGGGTGTGGGGGGTTGAAAGGGGAAGGGTCACTAGGGGAAGGGGCTTGATGGGGCAGAGAGCCCAGGGGATGGGGTGATGGGGCAGGGGATTGGGTCGGTATTCAGTAGGAGGCGGCTGCCGGTCACATAATATTCCAGGAACTTATTGCAATTCACTTCTCGGTAGCGCAGCGTTGCCAACCCGTCTCCCTACCCGCTGCACAGGCACATCACGGCCGCCAACCCCGCCAGTCCCACCACCATAAACTGGGCAGAGTTCCTGGTACCCATGTACTGGCCCTAGGACCCACACCAGACCCAAGCACTGAGCCCGGTACCTACGTCATGAAGTAAATATGTTCGCTGCTCCCTTACAAAGCAAAAGAAATGTGTGTCTTAATCATATGTGAACACTGAGTACACGAGAGGCTGGAAGGATACAAACTGCAAAGAATACATTCTAATATATATAAATATATATATATATATATATATATATATATATATATATATATATATATATATATATATATATATATATATATATATATATATATATCACACAAATATACATACATACTTATACATATACATACGTACATATGTACTATCAAAAACAAAAACAATTGAACAATCAAGCTCACACTCGTTGATAATTACAAAAACGGACATACAAATACACATACGCAAAGACTTATCATATACGAACGGACATTAACAGATAGATATACATACACAAAAGCACACTGACACATTAGTGGAAAAAAAATAAGAGAGAGAGAGAGAGAGAGAGAGAGAGAGAGAGAGAGAGAGAGAGAGAGAGAGAGAGAGAGAGAGAGAGAGAGAGAGAGAGAGAGAGAGAGAGAGAGAGATCTTAGATTAAACTCTATGACCACATATAAAAAGTCCATCAGTCTCTGTCATAGAACATGGCATAACAATATCATCACACCACGCTTCAAATGAACATGGCACAACAGTAACAAGGCAGAGCATTTCAAACAGGAGATGTGTTACAACTCTTTATAATCTTACAAAGCAACATCGACAGACATTTACCTGGTAATGATAATCATCATTGTTTGGCAGGGATCTAGTACCTGCTAGACTGCCTCTGCTGACACAACTGGCCTAACACCTTACTGACACTCCTGGCCTGACACCTTATTGACATGACATTACAAGCCTGACATCTCACTGAGCTGACACTGCTGCTCAACACCCTGCCGAGCTGACGCTGCTGACCTGACACTTTTCTTGTTCGGTACGTGACACGTCACAGGCAGGGTCAGGCGGTACTCAAGGCCATGTTTGATGAAAGAAAAACAGAGTTCGAGAATAAGGATAAAGAAATTAATCATATCTCCTAAGGCGAGTGTAGAACTGGCCCTTACAGGTGGGAAAGCCACACGAAGTGGAAAAGCAAAAAAAAAGGCAGAGAACTCCTAAGCTTCCTTGCTCGAAGAGAGAAGGAGGTATCATACCGGCCAATCCTTGTGTGACTGATCTCCACACAGAAAGTAAGGGAAGCGGCAGCCAGAAGCATGCATGGCTCCAAGCCTTAGTGGTAGAGAAACACGGAGACAGTTCAGGAGAGAAGCGGTAGAGAGAGGAAGATCTCCATATGAAGAGAGGTGGGTGAAGAGAGGTGGTAACTGGAGAAATGACAAGGCTGACAGCTTCTGATTCCACTCTAGGTAAAAGAGAAGTGAAGGAAACACCAGCCCAGACATATAGCAACATTCCATCAAAGAGCAAACAAATTTCTTGCAGACATGAAACAGCTGCTCACAGGAGAAAGAACAATGTCATCTTAACAACATTCTCAGCAGATTTTGCTTCAACGTTTATCATGAGGGATGCTCAGGGGAAAATGGAAATATGGTTATGCCACACATGTCTATATTGTTTCAAAGTTGAACTACAATGTATACAAATGTATCAGTGAGATTAGAAAGAAGTATAAGGAGAAACTGGGTTTTTGCAATATTGAATTTAAAGACATTACTGCTTCCTCATTCTTAGAATTTTTTTTTTTTTTTACGTTGAAGAGGCTCCAATCATGGACAAAAGTCCACATCAAGGCCGGGCCTTAACTGAAATATAGAGAGAATTATGAAACGGAAAAAGAAAAGACAAGGGAAAGTAATTACGAATTTTTGAGGACGTGAAGGACCTGTCTTTTGAGATGTGCCAGGTCATAGTTATTGGGAAAGACATGAGAAGGTAATGAGTTCCAAAGCTTCGACGTGTAAGGAAAGAAGCAGGTATCAGAGAAGCCCACCCTTGAGTTGCTGATGGCCACACAATAATCATGCGACGCAGCAGCTTGCCGAGTATTGCGTGGTCTAGCTAGTGGTGGGGGCACACAAGCAGCCAGCTCTCGGGAGCAAAAACCAAAGTATTAACTACAGAAGAGGGAAAGTGAACCAAAGTTGCAGCATAGGGCAAGGGAGTCAAGTTTGAAAGTTAGCCTGGGAGTTTATAAGTCGGGCCGCTTTCGACTCAACTCTTCCAAGTATGGATACAGAGCAAGAATCACCCTAAATGTGAGAGCAGTACTCTATACAAGGACGTATAAATCCCTTGTATAAGCGGATGAACTTTTCAGAAGAGAAGTTTCGACATCTAAACAGGGCACCCACTTTCTTAGAGGCCGACTTAGCTATTCCCGTAATATGGGGTTTCCTAGAAAGACTGGAAGTTACAATAATACGAAGTATGTTCATTGAGTCAAGAGGTGGAATTACAGAACCATCAAAGGAGAGACGAGAGTTATGAGGAGTTTTCGATAGAGAGATGGGTAGAAATTGGGACTTGGAGGCATTAAACTTAACTAGATTATGTGCACCCCCACTGAGATATCCTGTCCAAGTCTGAGTTTACTGAGGAAGCTGTGTCAAGACGAGATGCAGATCCAGTGAGAGAAGAGGGAGTAGAATTGAAAGATGTGGATGAATGCAGTGTTGAGTCGTAAGCGTATGAGTCCATTGGATTATTTGTGGAGAAGAGGAAATCGTTGAAAAAAGATGAGAAAAAGGGTAGGGGACGGGAGAGAACCTTGAGGGACACCACTGTTGATGGAGGAAAGGGGAGAAGCTGATCCATCAACAACCCCAGGGACAAATCGGCCGGAAAGGAAGCTAGATATGAAGAAATGAGAGAGGGAAGCCAAAAAAGGGGAGCTTAATGATGAGACCCCTATGCCAGAACCAGTCAAAAGCCCTAGATTTATCAACGGCAACTACATATGACTTCCCGAAATCTTTCGATGATGACAAGACATTAGTACGATAGGAAAGAATATCACCGATGGATCTCACCTTACGGAAGCCATACTGGTGATCAGAAAGAAGACTGCCACTTTCCAGGGGTTTAAGGATATGGGAGTTGAGAAGGGATTCAAAGACTTTAGAAATGGGAGATGTCAAAGCAAAAGGACCATAGCTAGAGGGCCTCCTGACCGACCTAGTCCCCGTAGCTCTGGTGGCCCAGGTCTTCTACCCCCAGGCTGTTTGAGACCACAGCCCGCAGGCCCAAGTAATCAATACATCCATGATGGTCAGGTACACAGTGTAGACACTTATGGAAACCCTTCAAAAGATTCTAACTTGTAAAGCTGTATAGTCCACAGTGCTCCTACCTCGCAAACGCGGGAGACAGCGACAAAGCAAAAAAAAAAAAGCAAAAAAAAAAGAAAAAAAAAAAAAATATATATATATATATATATATATATATATATATATATATTTTTTTTTTTTTTCTTTTTTTTTCATACTATTCGCCATTTCCCGCGTTTGCGAGGTAGCGCTAAGAACAGAGGACTGGGCCTTAGAGGGAAAATCCTCACCTGGCCCCCTTCTCTGTTCCTTCTTTTGGAAAATCAAAAAAAAAAAAACGAGAGGGGAGGATTTCCAGCCACCCGCTCCCTCCCCTTTTAGTCGCCTTCTACGACACGCAGGGAATACGTGGGAAGTATTCTTTCTCCCCTATCCCCAGGGATAATATATATATATATACACAATATATATATATATATATATATATATATATATATATATATATATATATATATATATATATATATATATATATATATATATATACACAATATATATATATATATATATATATATATATATATATATATATATATATATATATATATATATACACAATATATATACACAATATATATATATATATATATATATATATATATATATATATATATATATATATATATATATATATATATATATATATACACAATATATATATATATATATATATATATATATATATATATATATATATATATATATATATATATATATATCAACCTGACCACTTCATATACCCTGATTTAGCCCAGTGACAGCATGTCGTCCCCATATGTCACATCGACAAAATTCATTCTATCCCAAGCACGCCTCTCGCCTTCCTGAATGTTTATGCCTTGGTATCACAAGAGCTCCTCTCTTCTACCATCTTATCACTGGTCTGACCCTCCTCCTTCCTCCCTCCACTTCTACCATTTAAATCCCCTTATTGCTTCTTCAATCATCCTGTCTAAATGTACACCCTGGTCAGCCCTCTCAAAGAAACTGTGCTTACAACCACACCATGCTATGACACTACATCAGAGTTACCCAAACTTCCTATAACGGGAGTCACATACAAAATATCTGGTGGACTGGATCTGGCCCGAGGACCGTAGTTTCGGGATCCCTGCATAAGTCAACCAAATTATAACACCCTTACATGCATCCACACATAAAGTATTGTCAAGTTTTTAGCTGGGAAAAAAAGGACTACTGTCCACTTTTGTAATCACTCTATTTGACACCAACAGCGAGTATAAGTGTTAGGGAAACAATGACTTCACGAATTTCACCTTGCTACATCTGCTAACAGGATGAAATTTTTGGCGAGTCGGATGCGGCCCTTGGGCCATACTCTGGGGATCCTAGGCCTTACAAGATCAACCTACCTCACACCACATACCGTCCTCTGGCATTTAATTTCCAACACGTCCACTCTCTTCCTTTCTTTTGGGTTCAAGAATCATACCTATACGTACATCATTGATGGGACTACTATATTTTCAGTCATATTCATCTTTGCCCTTACAGACACCAAATGGTTCTTGTACACACTCCTCGATTTACAGAGGACTGTGTTTGAAAGGTTACATTATCTAAGGTTCCTGGAAGCGGTGGCTTGGCCTGTGTGGTACATAAGCACTGTGGGGCGTCGTTACGACAACTAAAGACATCTGAGTAAAGTTCCAGAGTACGAGGGTCAACCTCTGACATCTCACAAGAAACTGATAAGGGAACTTCTGGATGTGAACGAGCCACTCTCTTCTCAGAACTTTAAAGGTCATCGAAATCTTGATTGCAGTACTGTTTCTGGACATGAGTAAACGTTGAGTTGTGTGTTTAAATCATATTACCTACGGCATCACTACATGACATTAAACGTAATTAAATCTTAAAAAAGATGACCAACGAAGAAGTCTTAAAACAATTAACTAATCTAAAAATGAGTTATGAAGAGTTGTCTTACGTTGTTTACCGTAAGTGTTAAGTCCCTAGAACGCTGGTACGAGTTAGAATGTTACTAACAAACCTGAGTCCGACATTGTCTTACCAAGTGTCAACAATCTCTCAAATTCCACCTTTTTACTCTCGAGACTTTATGATGTCTTCACACTCAGAAATGACACGGACAAGGCAAATAATCTTTTTTTTCAAAACTGATGAGCGTTTCCCGTGTTGGCGAGGTAGCGCCAGAAACAGACAAAAAAAAAAAAAAAAAAGCCGCATCCGATCACATTCATTTTCTAGTTGTCACGTGTAAAGCAGCGAAACCACAACCAGGCCCCTCACACCTTTCCATTGTTTATTCCGGACGCTTCACATGCCATGGTTCAGTCCATTATTAGCATGTCGATTCCTGTATACCGCATCGTTCCAGTTCACTCTATCCTGTGCATGCCTTTCACCCTCCTGCACGTTCAGGCCCCGATCGCTCAAAATCTCTTACCTCCCATTCTTTACATCTCCAACTTGATCTCCCCGTTCTCCTTATTCCTCCACTTCTGACACATACATCCTCTTTATCAACCTATTGTCCATACATCCAGACCATTTCAGCACACGCTCTTCACTCTCTCAACTACACTCTTTATTACCACACATCTCTCTTACCCTTTCATTACTTATCGATCAAACCACAACACATTGTCCTAAAACACTTCACCCCAAACTTATTCACCCGCCTCCACACATCCTTATCTATAGCCCATGCCTCGCAGCCATATAATACCCATTCTATTAATCAATCCCTAGGGCAGGAAGAACAGCTGTGTTGACATTGAACCGACTGCCGTAACCAGGATTCGAACTTATGCGCCTGATCCAGGCGGCCCGTAAATGCGTCACATTCAGGAATACTAACAAGTACACTAAGGAGGTCGGCAAACAAGGTCTTTATATATATATATATATATATATATATATATATATATATATATATATATATATATATATATATATATATATATATTGGAAAGGATCACAATTTTGCGCGTGATCAAGATATTCCTGTGAGTCCACGGGGAAAATGATTTTCCCCGTGGACTTTAAGGAGAATAAAAAGATGTTCTAGAAGGAGGTAAATAAAGTGCGTAAGACAAGGGAGCAAATGGGAACTTCAGTGAAGGGCACAAATGGGGAGGTGATAACAAGTAGTGGTGATGTGAGAAGGAGATGGAGTGAGTATTTTGAAGGTTTGTTGAATGTGTTTGATGATAGAGTGGCAGATATAGGGTGTTTTGGTCGAGGTGGTGGGCAAAGTGAGAGGGTTAGGGAAAATGATTTGGTAAACAGAGAAGAGGTAGTAAAAGCTTTGCGGAAGATGAAAGCCGGCAAGACAGCAGGTTTGGATGGTATTGCAGTGGAATTTATTAAAAAAGGGGGTGACTGTATTATTGACTGGTTGGTAAGGTTATTTAATGTATGTATGACTCATGGTGAGGTGGCTGAGGATTGGCGGAATGCGTGCATAGTGCCACTGTACAAAGGCAAAGAGGATAAGAGTGAGTGCTCAAATTACAGAGGTATAAGTTTGTTGAGTATTCCTGGTAAATTATATGGGAGGGTATTGACTGAGAGGGTGAAGGCATGTACAGAGCATCAGATTGGGGAAGAGCAGTGTGGTTTCAGAAGTGGTAGAGTAATTGTGGATCAGGTGTTTGCTTTGAAGAATGTATGTGAGAAATACTTAGAAAAGCAAATGGATTTGTATGTAGCATTTATGGATCTGGAGAAGGCATATGATAGAGTTGATAGAGATGCTCTGTGGAAGGTATTAAGAATATATGGTGTGGGAGGCAAGTTGTTAGAAGCAGTGAAAAGTTTTTATCGAGGATGTAAGGCATGTGTACGTGTAGGAAGAGAGGAAAGTGATTGGTTCTCAGTGAATGTAGGTTTGCGGCAGGGGTGTGTGATGTCTCCATGGTTGTTTAATTTGTTTATGGATGGGGTTGTTAGGGAGGTGAATGCAAGAGTTTTGGAAAGAGGGGCAAGTATGAAGTCTGTTGGGGATGAGAGAGCTTGGGAAGTGAGTCAGTTGTTGTTCGCTGATGATACAGCGCTGGTGGCTGATTCATGTGAGAAACTGCACAAGCTGGTGACTGAGTTTGGTAAAGTGTGTGAAAGAAGAAAGTTAAGAGTAAATGTGAATAAGAGCAAGGTAATTAGGTACAGTAGGTTTGAGGGTCAAGTCAATTGGGAGGTAAGTTTGAATGGAGAAAAACTGGAGGAAGTAAAGTGTTTTAGATATCTGGGAGTGGATCTGGCAGCGGATGGAATCATGGAAGCGGAAGTGGATCATAGGGTGGGGGAGGGGGCGAAAATCCTGGGAGCCTTGAAGAATGTGTGGAAGTCGAGAACATTATCTCGGAAAGCAAAAATGGGTATGTTTGAAGGAATAGTGGTTCCAACAATGTTGTATGGTTGCGAGGCGTGGGTTATGGATAGAGTTGTGCGCAGGAGGATGGATGTGCTGGAAATGAGATGTTTGAGGACAATGTGTGGAGTGAGGTGGTTTGATCGAGTAAGTAACGTAAGGGTAAGAGAGATGTGTGGAAATAAAAAGAGCGTGGTTGAGAGAGCAGAAGAGGGTGTTTTGAAATGGTTTGGGCACATGGAGAGAATGAGTGAGGAAAGATTGACCAAGAGGATATATGTGTCGGAGGTGGAGGGAACGAGGAGAAGTGGGAGACCAAATTGGAGGTGGAAAGATGGAGTGAAAAAGATTTTGTGTGATCGGGGCCTGAACATGCAGGAGGGTGAAAGGAGGGCAAGGAATAGAGTGAATTGGATCGATGTGGTATACCGGGGTTGACGTACTGTCAGTGAATTGAATCAGGGCATGTGAAGCGTCTGGGGTAAACCATGGAAAGCTGTGTAGGTATGTATATTTGCGTGTGTGGACGTATGTATATACATGTGTATGGGGGTGGGTTGGGCCATTTCTTTCGTCTGTTTCCTTGCGCTTTCCTTGTCGCTGTCTCCTCGCAAACGCGGGAGACAGCGACAAAATATATATATATATATATATATATATATATATATATATATATATATATATATATATATATATATATATCCCATTTCTGCCGGTAAAGAGGGGGGTAAGGAACTTAAGCATATAAAAAATACTGGCCGGACACAGGTACTCGCACATCACGGGGAACAGTGTAAAAGACCTGGGAGTTCTTACACCTGACGATCACATTGTCAACGAACATAACCAGTCGGTAAACACAGAAAATATCTTGACTCTTCCCAAGGTTATGCAACACACTGCTTGCAGCCATCAGAAACACTATGAGATGCACAGTGATGAAAATTAAGAAGGTATGGGTAAATACTTACAAAGTGTGTCAGACCAGCGTGGGTCTGCGTGCTGCGGCTTCCAACAGTTTCGTCGACCAAGGAAACAACTCAGTAGCTTGGACTCGGCCCAAGTTGTGGGGGTAAAAGACCACCGAAATCAACTCAAGGTAAACGTGGGGTGTGTGTGTGGGGGGGGGGGGACCAAGGGAGCACATCCCGTTCTATGGACGTCCCTTCAGAAGCCACCAGACACAAGAATGAAGGACAAACGGATGAAGGAAACAGAGGTGACACCTCGGCTGTCTCCCCGGGAGTGGTACAGCAGTCTGCGGGGGCGGTCAGCCGGGGTTCAACACAAGTTCTTCCTCGACATCTAACACTCCCTTAGGCAATAGTAACATGAGCGGTGCGTCACAGGAGCGTGACGGACACAGCCCATTCACAACGTCACGCAGGGAGGCAGGGTCAGGTGTGGTGGGTGAGATCGTGCTGGCAGCACTGCCATCAAGGTCCCCGGCAGGCACCGCCTGGGGCAACACCGTCACCTATGTCCCCGGCAGGTACCCCCTGGGGCAACATCATCACTCAAGTACCCTGCAGGTACCGCCTGGGGCAACACCGTCATCTCTTCCAAGAATTACAAACCACTGAACAGCCTGTGCGTTGGGCGCCGCCCGCACGGAGATAATGGCAGGTGTGGCAACCGTGTGGCTCTGAAAGATGTGATTACGGGAAGTGTGGCAGGCATGTGAGCGAGCGCCCCCCCCCCCCCCCCCCCCCCCCTCACCGCAAGACACCTTCCGGTGGCCTAGACCAGTGTCCGGCCGAAGTAGCTTCGCCGTCCGCGGTCCGGGCCACACACAACACTAACGGGGTGGGGGGGGGGGGGGGGGGGGGGGGGGGGGGGGGGGGGGGGGGGTTTGAAGAATTCCTGCGGAGCAGTGGAGGGCAACGACCCCTGGAGATGAACTACAGCAGTGGGAGGGGAAGTACCACCCAGGGGTCGTCCTAGGAGAGTGGTCGCCTCGCCAGGTACGTCGACAGGCCGATGCTTCAGTCACGGACGACACACGTCCCGTATGCCTAGATCCTGCACCCCCTCTACCCCCGCTCTGCCTGCCTCCCAGGGTACTAGTAGCTCGGTCAGCTAGGTGCTCGGCCCAGAAGGTGCTCGGCCCGCCAGATGCTCGGCCAGACAAACGGAGCGGGCCAGCTACTTCTGGGAAGTACCGGCCAAGAAATATTCCTTCCTGGCAGGATGAGGAACCAACCAGGCTACCTGTGACTGGCTCACAAAGTTCATCGCATGCTTAAATGACGCTGGTCACTTAATGATGTTGGTAGTCATCACAACTTTCTGGCCTAGTTCAAGTCAAGTCAGGTTAGGTCACGAAGCACCTGGCCGCTGTACACCAGCAGGCCCCACACAGCAAGCCGGCCACTTGTTAATATTACGTCGTATGTAATGGTTGGCTAACTATCCTGGAGAAAACGAAAGAATCGCAGCAAGACCTAACAAGACTGGGCTGGGTCGTTAGTCGCCCAGGCTGTTGGAAGCCGCATCACTTAGGTTCACATAGCCTTCATAGCCTGGCTGGTCTCGAACACTTTTGAGGTACTTGTCCAAAGCACTCTTGAACTTGAACTGTGCATCACATGCTGTTTCTGATGGTAGATGGCAAAGTGCTGAAGAGTCTTAGGCCTGGGATATTCAAAGTGTTTTCTCGCAACCTTGGATTTTTAAGATAATAATTTACAAAGTCTTCCATGCCAGTCGTGCAGCAGGATGTTATTTCCGAATGTAGACAGGGTACCATACCTTTTAGGATCTTTCAGGTACAGATGATGATATACCTCTCCTGTCTACGCTCCAGAAGTATAGCGTCATTGTTTTCAGTCGTTCCCAGTAATTCAGTTCCTTTGCCACATTAATATAGGCTGTGAAAGTTCTCTGAACACTTTCTAAATCCGTAATTTCGCCCCGCATGTGGGGTGAAATTAGAATGCATCAATACTCAACATAAGAGAGAATTAATGACGAATAATATCATCACTGGTTCTTCTTCCCTTGTCTTGAAAGTCTGCAGGATCCAATCTGTCATCCAATCTGGACGAAGCAACCGTTGTTGTGTTCGCTGACGGTTAGGTCGTCAGACATTATTATTACAAGGTCTTTCACATTATTCGTATGGTTTGCAATAGCGTCTGTGTCTGTCCGGTATTCTTGTGTTGTTTTTGATTTCTTCATTTTCCCCATAAGTGAATTTCATACTTATTCTTGCATCATCTGCAAAGGATAATAAGGAAATGTGGTTCATGCTTGTGTCAATGTGATATATAAGAATGAGAAACAGGAGGAGTGCAAGTACAGTTCCTTGGACAAACCAAATTCTTACTCCAGAGGCACTATATTCTGATCTATTAGTTATGAAGTTGTATACCCATTTCCCAATTTTTCCAGTTTTCCCATCTTTCGTGTTTTGTGGTGTGACACGATGGTACGTTTGTCATGTGGTTTGGCAAAGTCTGTGTGAATCACGTCAGCATATTCTCTGTTTGCCAGAGCTTGAATGATCCCATCACAATGGTCAGGCAATCGAGATAAGCAAGATTTTCCTGCCCTGAAACCATGTTGTTCTTTGTTATAAAGTTTGTTAATTTCCATAGATTCAGTCAGCTTGCCTCTAAGAACTCTTTCGAACATTTAATGAGGCGATTTTAATGCCACAGTTCGATCGTTTTTGGGGATTGCTTTGCTTCCATCTTTGTGGAGTGGGCGATTTGGGTCAGCTGAGACTCTCGGGAAATATGCCAGAATCTAGACATTTTTTCCATAGGACTCTTAATGCACGTGCTATAGCTGACTTGCGTTTCTTTATGAAGACCAAAGTTCCATGTGTCCGGGCCTGAAGGTGAATGGAAGACCATGCCCTCAATGGCCGTCTCGAAATGAGGTGATATCTGCTACGCGTACACTTGAAGCATTACTACTCAGTAAGAAGTGTGTTGGCAGTTGTCTGTAAATATATCTTTCGTTTTAAGTGGATCAATGAAGTTTATGGTTCTGGATTTGCGTTCTACTTATGAGTAAAAGTATTTTGGGTTATTTCCTATTTCATTTATGGCTTTTCCTTCTTCTTTTTCCTTTCATACGTCATTTTTAGTTTACGGTCTATGTTCGATAAACCATCAAATTATCTTTATCCGGCTGTTCCCGGACTCCTTCCTCATATACAGATATGATGTTTGCCTCCTTCAGTTCCCTCGCACTTTCTCTCTAATGACATCTTGAACAGTAATTCAGATGGATTATCTAGCGTATTTATATACATCTTCAGCATATATGGCAAAATTTCATCAAGACCATAAGCCTTGAATGGGTGAAGTATTTTTAATATTGTTAATATCTTTTCTATATATCCCAATAATTTCCATGTCATCCTCCCCATTAAATTTCCCTAGTGATGGGGGTGTAGTGTTTTCCACTGTTAAAAGACTTTTGAACTTGTTATTCAGTTCCTCACACATTCCTACATCATCCTCTGCATTTTTTTTCCCCTTGAATCCCTTAACCTGATCAGTTGTTCCTTTACTGACAACTGATGAATTTATAGAAAAGTTTTGTATTTTCCCCAGCCTTGTCCACAACAATCTTCACAAAGTTTCGTTATTTTTCCTTTCTCATCTCACTAGACTCGTCCCGTACTCTCATACCTTGCAAGTGCTGGTTTGCTGAAGTGTCGTCTATATCAGCATCACAGCACACCTTGAAACTCCTTAGCTTTATGACATCTTTTATCAAACCATTCCTATCTAGCAATGATAGTGTATCAGTCCTCATCCTAGTATGTTCCCTGACATGTTGGGGTGGGAAGTTTCCAGTATACACTTTAAAAACTTGCGTCTCCATGAATCCATATCATCATGAGAATCCAAATTCCCCTGATCAGTTTCTTTATAATTGAAATCCTCCATCATCAGTACATTACCGTCCCTAGGAAGAGTGTTTCACTGCTTCAAGTACCATCTTGATTGCTCCTTCATTCTAATCATTGCTTATTCAAGTAACATTGCGATTCTTTTTAGGAATATATACTATTAATATCACTATGCACTTCTTCCCTATAGTTACTTTTTCCATTATGTATTGTCTGAATGGTCCATCTTCCACTGTTTCTTGTTGAAAATTAAAAACATATGTTACTAAGAGGGATAATCCTCCCCTTTCTTTGCCTTTTCGTTCCTTCTTCACTATCAGGTACCCCTCTGGTCAGAAAAGGTGAGAGCTTATCTCGGGTAAGCTTAAATTCCACAACTCCAACGATATCAGGTACACCTTCCCGTATGCGATCATTAAATTCCAGCTATTTACCACTACTATCACACATGCACATTTGAACACATTTTTTCAGCCTGACATTATCATCTGCAAACACTCCTGGCCTCTCTGCATATCAGTGAGGCTGCTCCATCCTCTTGCCATAGGTGGAATCTCCAGGTTTTTGTGTTGTAACTGTAATCTTTGCTTTCCTCTCTTCCTTCAAATCATCACACGATGAATATGTGCGTGTGCCTTGGGGCAGGTGATGGGTGGGTGTATGTGTGTGTCTGCAGACAATATCCTCAGGTGGTAACTCGTGACTTCTGCTACAGGGACAAGTTCGGGAGGAAGCGGAGGATTACCGGCGGTTTAACATAAGCAGGAGGAGATGACGAGTGTGGCCATGACGACAAGAGTGGTCAGACATGAGGGACAAGAACGAAGTTATCCATAATGAGTAGAACACATGGCAACAGTGGAGGTGAAGCAGTAAAGAGCAGCCTGGAAGAATAGAACACTTCTGGAACTGCCTTACTAATACGTCTCCAGAGTGAGGTAAAGGTAGATAAAAAGGTGACCAACATAGCGAGAAGACAGATGGAAACAGCAATGTCACAGTTCTTGGAACGTTACACAAGGCCAAGCAAGAAAACCCGTTCCATGTATTCACTGAATTTAAGTTGCTGTGTATTTACCCGTTTTGCGGATCAACTGCTTATAAGCCGATCCGGTACAATGGCCTGGACGGCTTAAAGCCATTCACAGTGACGTAACTAAGGTCAACAGCGAACAAAAACTTTACACACACTAAAGTGAAAAGTAGTTTGGATAAAGGAAGAGCTTACGTCAGTGGTAAACTAGGGGAGCCGCCACCACACGGTGCCACACCCTGCCTTTCCCCGTACATTAACTACGGTGATCGGACTCTACCCTTGAGTTCGGCGTGGCACCACGTCTTGCGATCAGTGAGGTTGTGTGAGGCCGCAGACGACTCACGTATACCTTACAACTTGGATGATTTGGCATATTTTGCTGATATTTACCCCAAGAGTTTATAAATTCCTTCACTGGTTGGTCCTTAGCACCTTAGCATCTAGTTTGCAGGTAGAGCGATGAACAGTTTCAGGTCCCGGATGTTTAGTGTTTCCACCTACAGAACTGGGAAGCAAGCCACTCCCACCACACGAAAGAGGCTACTCCTATCGCAGCCGTCGCTGACCGAGTAACACAGGCCACACATGGTCCATGAAAGGTCAATCCCACTGCTTGGAGGAGGAATATGACAAATACATGGGACGTGGCGAGGGATCACGGAGGCAGCAGGGTGTGCAGGAGGAGGAGGAGGCCGGGGAAGGGCACAATAAGACACTGAAGAAAGTTGTCTAGATGGCGGTCATCACAGTGGTGAAGCACCACAGGAAGCTACAGCAGAAAGTCGTCAGGTTAGTTGAGGATCAACACAACACCTGAGGACTCTGCTCTGTAAGTATATATAAATTACTGGCTAACCAACTCCTGAACGATGCATGGGGTCTCTATTAATGACTGCCCCCTGCGCGGTGCCTTCAATCTGCTTAAAAGACAAAAAATTCACAATAATCCTCAGAACACAAGCAAAATTATGGAGTAAGAAAAGTTAATTACAATCTTAAAAATTTTAATCTTGCGCTCCGACTTAACGACCCGTCATTACGAAAAGAAGCAAGAGTCGAATAATGTAGCGGACGAGCATATATTCCACACGATATGACAACTGAAGGGCGAGTGCTGAGCTACAGACCAGACCAGTCTGTGCTGGAGGGTGAGTGCTGAGCTACAGACCAGACCAGTCTGTGCTGGAGGGCGGGTGGTGAGCTACAGACCAGACCAGTCTGTGCTGGAGGGTGAGTGCTGAGCTACAGACCAGACCAGTCTGTGCTGGAGGGCGAGTGCTGAGCTACAGACCAGACCAGTCTGTGCTGGGGAGTATGTCAGTGACGGGCTGCAGCTGGAACACATTACTTCAGGGTATCTTACCAACAAATGCCCACACGTATGGACACACGTCTACACGGACACACAACATATAATGCTGATCCAATACGGCGGCCGTGTAAACCACGAATATCTACGTATTACATTAAGGCATACTGAAATGGAAATAAGTTAAGGATTTAAGTAAATATTCTTGAACGAAATGTTTTATACCACCTGCACCACACGAATATCTTCCCAGGCTCTGTATGTACCACTTGCTCCACACAAGACTCCCCCATCCAGGCTGACAGCCTCCAGTAGACCAGGTAGAGCTGTAGTGGCGATATGAAACAGCCATTCCATGGGGGGATGAGGGGAGGGGGAGGGGGGGTAGCAAAATGGCGCGTGAGGCTACACCGCATGTGGTCCCACGCACCAGTCAGCAACCCACACACACGTACACTGAGGAACCTCCTGGATGACTATGATGCCTCAGCCGCAGAACTGTGGGAAAATCATCAGTAAAGTCCCTGGGGAGATACTGGTGAGCAGGGACGAGTGGGGAGAACTTGGTGGAGAGGCACTGCAGGGGAGACACTGGTGGGGAGGTACTGGTGAAGAGAACCTGGTGGAGAGGCAGTGGAGGTGAACATTAGTGGGGAAACACTAGTGGGGAGCCACTGGTGGGGAGAACCTAGTGGATAAAAACTGATGGGGAGACACTGTTGGGGAGAGAGTGGTGGAGAGGCACTTGGATGGGTAGGGGCACTGCTTCTACCCCACACAACTTGGTAAAATGTTCATCTTCACTTTACATAAGCTTGAGCTGTTTGTGGACCACCAGCCAGTGAAGGAAGCAGGCAAGACATTCCACACGGACTCAAGGAATTAGTGCGTCTACACATCTGCCACGTCAGCAGAAGAGCGCAGGATATGACATCCCACTGACGGACGGCAAGTGCATCCTTCCGGCCATGTAATGGAAGACGGCAACACTGACTCCTGACGTGGAGCTGGTGGTGGTTAGGCGGGCTCCTGTGCGGTGGAGGGGAGGGGAGACTCCTGGGTAATGAAGGGGAGGGAAGTATACTGGGTGGTCGAGGGGAGACCAGCCCGGGCTGTAAGGGTTAAAGACGACTGCAGTGTAGGCAAAGTAAACGCCAAGCCTCAGCTCAGATGAAACTGAGCTGAGTAAAGATCATGACGTGCGTGCACCGTTGGCCTCGCTCACCAAGCGCTTGCTTACTCGTATTAATTTGTTTTGATCCTCGTGATGCACCATTGTTTCCATATCGCTTCAAGACCGATATTCTGAAGCATTGTTGACAGCTTTACCTGTGGAAGCGGCATGCCGGAAACCAGCACGACACCACACCACTACCCACACACTCCGTCCACACAAACTCACCGAAGCATTTCGTACGCAGCTTTGTCCGAGTCTTTTTAATTGTTCGTTTTCTTTCTTGTTAACGAATTGTCCCGCTTCTCTGCGTCGTCTTCCTTGCACTTCTCCTTTCTAGATTCTCATGCGTCACGGGGAGGCTCTACACGCACCATAGCAAGGAACCGCTGCGTGGTACTTCCCGCTAGAAGAAACAAAACTTCCTTATGGAAGCAGTGCGAGAGTTTACGAGTATGGAGCAATAAACAACGTCCGCTTACACGGTTGGCTTGCGACGGTACGAGGGTCAACACTACACCGCTCCAGGCAGTGTTGCCGTTAACATAAATGCTGCGTGGCCAGATGAACCGAAAGATGATGTCAGAATAATTTCAGGACGATAATTCGCATATTACTAATTTCTCCTCATTCGTTCATTACATTTTCTTTGCCTTCTGGACGTTTAATGGATGGGCCAAGGGGGCTGAGGTGTTCACAGCTGGTTGGAACGGTACACCCAGGTCTTCTTGTCAAGTCTACCTTTCCCAGCTACAGGTAACCACCGACAACATACACTTGTTCCGCCCTGTGACTTGCTGTACTGGTTGGCGAGACTGAAGTGAACGCGTCAGGGGCTATTAAAACCAGAAACCCAGCCGCAGACCCTTACAAAGCGTAAGCTGATAACGGTTTTCGTTCTTTACTAGATAAACGTCACATGTTTCCCTGCAAAAAATCTTCGAAACTTGGCAAGGGATCACAGTGTTTCGAGACTCTGTGCGGTACTGGCACGAGGATTCACAAGATGGTGATTTGTGGCTTCATGGGACGGAGGTACGAGGGTTTACGAGACAGAGATTTGAGGCTTCACAGGACAGTGCTGGAAGGGTTCACAAAAGGTTTGTTGTTAACCCCCGGACAGATCCGTGTCAAGTGTGTTTAATCCATCCGAAAAAACAACCACAAATACATAGCACAAGCAAGCGTGGTATACTGGCCACTGGGTATGTTTATCTTAGTATGTATGCACGTAATTACCTTATCTTTTTCATCTATTGTGTATACAGTGAGCGAGATTTACACTCGTGAGGTTCCGCCTCTTATTCCAGTTGTAATATCATAAAGTTCCTTGAATTTTCCAGTGGTAGTCAGTCGTAAATATTTGCTATTTGTGCCGCCAGTCCGCAACCCTGTTGCTAAAGAAGAGCTTCCTTACGTTTCGACGTACACTTCTCTTCCCTAGCTTCCATCTGTGACCTCTTGTCCTGGGCTCTCCTTAATGGTACTATCATATCACTCCCTCCACTGTGGGTACGTTTGGGGATTCCCTCCTCTCTACATAGCTCATTCCACATACCTTTGATACCATTCTTGTTGCAATCCCTTGGACCATCTTTAGCAATGCCATGTGGTCCTCCAAGTGAAGAAGCCAAACTGATACCGTAATTTCCTGAATATCCCACAATCCATAAACATGAACACGAGGCTCCAGATTTCGACGTTGCTCTGGGTGTTCTGGAGGGTCATGTGCTAGTTAGGAGAGTTGTCATTAACCTTGACAGCAACAGCAGAGTCGTCCATATACATCCACACAACAGGTGTATCTGTCAGTATATGATCTAAAACAATGAGCAAATATAAGAGCCTCATCCTCATTGTGTGAGGGATGCCGCAGGTGAGGGACTGGAAAGTGGAGATGGTCCCTCGGAAGCGCACAGCCTGACTCCGTCCACTGAGGTTCCCTTCTGACTGACGTAATAAGACCTCCGTATTCCAAGGTTGACAGCTTTGTTGATGACTGTGTTGTGGGTGCCTTCGTCGAAAGGTTTGCCGAAGTCAACAAAGATGAGCCTCAGAGGTCATGCGTATCAGGTTACCGTGAATTATTTTAAAGAAAAAAGCTTTCCATGCAATACGGGAGGTCTTTCTATATCAAACGTGTGTGTGTGTGTGTGTGTTTGTGTGTGTGTGTGTGTGTGTGTGTGTGTGTGTGTGTGTGTGTGTGTGTGTGTGTGTGTGTGTGTGTGTGCGTGTGTGTGTGTGTGTGTGTGTGAACACTCTGGTAAACAAGAGGAGCAAAAGTGGGTCTGACCACAGGACTGTGGAGGCAAAGTGAGCCACCAACATCCGTGAGGAGAACACTAGAGACAAGTTGTGAGCGCGTCTTACTTAGACTGATAATTGTCAGGCAGACTTTTAAAACCTTCCTAGAAATATACAACTGTGACTCCGCGTAAACATGACGACATTTACCTCTACTAACATTATTTCAACACAAAATGATTTTACAAATAATGATTTTACAATGATTGAGGACAATGTGTGGTGTGAGGTGGCTTGATCGAGTAAGTAACGTAAGGGTAAGAGAGATGTGTGGAAATAAAAAGAGCGTGGTTGAGAGAGCAGAAGAGGGTGTTTTGAAATGGTTTGAGCACATGGAGAGAATGAGTGAGGAAAGATTGACCAAGAGGATATATGTGTCGGAGGTGGAGGGAACGAGGAGAAGTGGGAGACCAAATTGGAGGTGGAAAGATGGAGTGGAAAAGATTTTGAGTGATCGGGGCCTGAACATGCAGGAGGGTGAAAGGCGGGCAAGGAATAGAGTGAATTGGATCGATGTGGTATACCGGGGTTGACGTGCTGTCAGTGGATTGAATCAGGGCATGTGAAGCGTCTGGGGTAAACCATGGAAAGTTGTGTGGGGCCTGGATGTGGAAAGGGAGCTGTGGTTTCGGGCATTATTGCATGACTGCTAGAGACTGAGTGTGAACGAATGGGGCCTTTGTTGTCTTTTCCTAGCGCTACCTCGCACACATGACGGGGGAGGGGGATGGTATTCTATGTGTGTGAGGTGGCGATGGGAATGAATAAAGGCAGACAGTGTGAATTGTGTGCATGGGTATATATGTATGTGTCTGTGTGTGTATATATATGTGTACATTGAGATGTATAGGTATGTATATTTGCGTGTGTGGACGTGTATGTATATACATGTGTATGGGGGTGGGTTGGGCCATTTCTTTCGTCTGTTTCCTTGCGCTACCTCGCAAACGCTGGAGACAGCGACAAAGCAAAATAAAAAAAAATAATACTAAATATTACACAGATTCAACGGAATTTTACGTTATCTGTATCATGTGGAACAGTCCAGGGCAATTACGTAAACCGGTCTCTCGTGTAACACAAAACACGAAATACAAACATCCACAGTAATGATACGAATCACGTGACCACACAAGACGCAACCTTGTGTTGGGGAGTCCGCCTGGACCTACTCGCCCAGCACACCACTATACGTGCGCCAGCAGGTTGTAACGCCAGGAACAACTTTAATGATTTACATTTGTACCTGCTGACTAGTACATAATTCTCTTAAGACTATGATAATACTCTCTCTCTCTCTCTCTCTCTCTCTCTCTCTCTCTCTCTCTCTCTCTCTCTCTCTCTCTCTCTCTCTCTCTCACACACACACACACACACACACTCACCTGTGCACAGTATATAACTTTTCGTCCGTTCAATCTGAAGAGTAAAGTAATCATTGTCGAGAAAGTGGAATGAGACAAAGGTTTGGTCACTATAATACTGGTCCGATAATACATGATGATTTTCACCATCATAAGTCACATCTGCAGAAGCGCCCCGCATGGGTGCAAGACAGATGCACAGAGAGAGAGAGAGAGAGAGAGAGAGAGAGAGAGAGAGAGAGAGAGAGAGAGAGAGAGAGAGAGAGAGAGAGAGAGAGAGAGAGAGAGAGAGAGAGTTCCTTGGAACCAGAAAGTCTCCCTGAGGGACTCCATAACAAAAACAGAATCTGTTTTCCATACATGTCTTCAACCACATCACAAGAAACCAACATCCACACTGCTGGCTACTGTTCAAGACACGATCGACCTAAGGTACACTGCTGGCTGGCTGAGCAGATGGCAGAGAACTGGTTCCTTTGTAGACGTCCAAGGCAGGGGATGCGGCACCTGCCTGACACGCACTCCGGACAGACACGTTCATGTGATCCCCCAAGCAAGTCCTTAGACCCGGTCATCTTGCGCCTGAGTCTTACTGATAGTGTTGTACGAACTTTATTTATCTTGAGCCACTACAAGTCATGTAGTGTTCCATGACAGAACTTGCATTTCTTTCACTTCCACAAATCACGAATCAACAGAAGCTTAAGAGGTGAAAGGAATCAATATGGAGGTCTTCAACTTCTGCCCTAAGGTGGCCCTAAGGTGGCACAGACCTGAAACTTGGATCAGTACAAGAGCTGTGTTCTGGACCAGACGCAGCAACAAATTGTTCAGGAAGCCATGTGGCTAACCCGGCCTAAAAAACATGAAGTATTCGCTCATCTTGAGTCCTACGCTGGAACATTCTAAAATATTCTGGTTGACGCAGACAGGTTAACAAGACTCGTTAGGAGCAACAAGGAGGAGACTGTAAAACATTATGGTTAGCGAGCACGAAGGTTCCCCTTACTGGTAGTTGAAAAATAACATTCCTATGGAGGTTAAGAGGTCAATTCAAGAGCCAGACCGTCATACTCAAGGGTCGAACCGTCGTGTTCAAGCAGTTAAGTCAAGTTCGCGGACTAAATTCATTGGGAACTCGTAAGTACCTGCTGACAGGCTTATAATTTTCAAGGATGTGTATGGTCGCGTACATATACTAACACAAGCTGTGAACAAGATCAACCATTTTCAGGATGTCATCAGTACCTGACGAATATATCTATCTATCTATCCTCAGGAGATAACGAATAGATAGTCAGATCATCAACAAAAGGGATGATTTAACAAACATCCCGGAACTGTCTCTACAAAACTATCACTGACAGCAATGAAACAGGAGACACAACATACTGCTCTGTGATACACCTTCTTCCTGTGATCATTCTCGTAAATACTCAGCAACACAAACTTAACGTTTCATTTTCGTTTTTTAAAAACTGTGGAATGAACATTAATAGTCTGCCTCCAAGACCCCATACCTAGAACTGCCTTATGATCCCATATCTCTAAATATTATCGAAGGTTTTCTTAATATCAAACAACATCACTGTCGTATACTGAATGTCATTTGATATTCGTATCAAGGAGTTCTTGGTACATCGAAGCTTTCTAAAACCATATTGTAATGATGATACAACTATTCATTTTAAGGTAACAAATATATCCATTGCTAATAATTTATCCAGTTAGTTGGCAAAGATAGGTAATCAGTGCAATAGGTCCACAGCCTGTGGCAATGGTAGGATATTCAACTGGCTGAAGAAAGAATGAGGAATATTTCTCAATTACATGAAATACTAAGCCTCCATATTAGATTAAACAAACCTAAAAAAATTCCATGGAGGCTTCAGGAAGATGTTTCAACACTCACAGAGAGGTGGTACGATTTCCTTTATACAAAATCTCTCATTATAATTCCATCTATTGTTATGGGACAAAGAAAGGGAAAAGGTTTCTCTATGTCTAGTTTTTTAAACTCTCTTATATCTGCTGACAGCAGACACTCACGATGTTGAAAGAAACTTTCAGCAAGAACATTAACTACGGCAGAGGGTCATTACTTTAAAGCCCTGGTTATTAAAGCATAGGAGTAGTTACTGAGAATTTTTTCCAAGTAACTTTTATATTCTCTTCCACACATTTTTAGGTTTGGCACTGGAGTTCACGTCCTCAATATATCTTATCTAAAATACCTTCTTGGTTTCCTTGATTGTTCAATTTTCTTTAATGAATTATTCTATAAACTACAGAAATATCATTTCTTCATCTGAGAACAGATCTCCTAATATTGTCATGCTTATCACAAGACTGGTTCCACCATGGGAATGACAGTCCTCACATTTTGTTCTTAGGTCTGACAAAGTTGCTGTTGGCTGCCGGTAAAATAGTGTTTACGTGATGAGGAAAGTCACACATCTTGCCGTGGCTGAAGATCTATCTAATCCCAGGAGCCGGGTCTCCCAGGTTCCGTCCGGGAGGGATACTGGGTGTGAAATCTTGTTTTACTGAGCAGAATTGGAAAGTGATCACTGTCATAAGTGATCACTGTCATGATGGGTTTGAAGTAGTGACCAGACAGAACGTTTGAAAATAGTAATGGAACGCTGACACGTCAGCACCAAAAAGTTTTCCAGTCTGTACATAATGGTAAACAAGGCTAATATCATCAAAAACAATAATGTCTAAGTTTGCTAACGAGTTTTCAATTAATTTCCTTCTGACATCTCCATCATTACATTCTCTTCCCCATAAAAGTCAGTGCACAATGTAGTGTCCAAGCGGAAGAAAACGACTTAATGGATAATTAAGTCTTCAGTATCCGACAACACATGATCTGCCGGAGGGAGACACGAGCTTACAGCAGAGCCATGCATCCATCATGGACACATTACTTCCGAGCGACATCTGGCAGCCCACATGGATGAATACCACTGACAGGTGTACGTACATATGTACGTGCGTACTACAACTATATACTTCATAAAAATGAATTTCAACGTAGACAAAGGGAATGTAATGTACTTTGGTGTCAAAAATATAAACCATGAATACAAACTATGATAAACCACTGTTTTATGTACAAGAAGACGAAAAAGACCTTGGAGAGACTATGAGCGATGACCTTATGTACGACAAACAATGGCTTCTTCCATACATACAATGAGGTCAAGAGGATGCTGGCTTTCATAGCTTGAGGCAAATTAGAAAACAAAGGCTACAATAATGACCCTTGATACCTCCCTGGTTTGTAATATGTTCAGCTGTGTTCACCAAACTTGATCAAAGATTAAGACAAACTTGAGCCAAGTGAAAGAAGATCAAACCAAACTAATCTCTTCGCTCACAAATAAGCCTAATGAGGAAAGACTCAAAGACTTTAACTCATTCTCTCTGTATAAACGCAGACTTCCAGGTGATCTTATGAGGAAAGACTCAAAGAAGAAAAATTATTTCCCTTAAAACAATGGACACTCGGAAATCATTTGAGAATTCATGCACATCCCCCTGCCAACTGGTGGCACCTGACACTGTCATGCACCTCATCCTGCCAACTGGTGGCACCTGACACCGTCATGCACCGCTCCCTAACACTGACAACAGCTGACACTCACATAAAGGAAATGAAATCAACTTCTTCCAACAATGTTGTTAAATGATAGTTTACTTGTGTACAGTATAATAAATCCTTCCACTGTTGCTTCCTCTTCATGCTCTACCTGGGCAGTCAGCCAGGTCCAGGAAGGACAGCCATAACCTCTGGTGTCACTCTCATCTTCATATTGAGATCTATTCTTCACTGAGAATCAGTTTATTTCCTTAATGTGTCATCCTTTAACCTGTTCCTAGTGAAGTGTGTGGCTGGCACACAGTCCTAGGTCCCATAGATCACAGCTTCAGCATCCGCGCAGGTAGTGTACAAATATTCTCACACCATTCCTCTCCCTTTACCAGATTAGACCAACAGTAATCAAGGATGTTTGCATCCTTCTGACGTGCTGACGACAAGCTGTCACCTTCCACAGTCATAAGACGATGTAATCGTGTGTCGAGAGGAAGGCAGGAGGTAGATGAATGGAGATCCTTATCGTTACGTCCCTAAGCCTGCCCGCAGGACCTTTTTCCTACACTATAACAGCCGCCAGACCACAGACAATTCCTCATATTATTAGGTCACTCCTTACCGACATTAACTAATAAGTACACGAAGGGTCACTTGTCAGGCACGACAAAGATATCATAACCCACACAAACCCGTTATCTTCCATAAATCTAATTGTATTTTTTATGTACATATACGAATACCAAGAACTGTCCAGTCACTTTCACTGGTAATATATGTGGACGGACACAAGCAAGACCTTTACCTTGTCTGGTTGTGGCAGAAACCTTAATAAGTGAAGATCTGCGTAGATTGTGAGAGCTTCTGCATCTTGTGAAAATCTGGGAAACCGTGAGTCTGTGTTACCTTAGACGAGTAGTCCGGTGATCTGCTTCCACAGCCCAGGGTGGGCTTCGACTGCTCAGCTGAGCCGTTGGTCAACCAAGATCTTGGAATCCGAGGCCCACTAGGCCGGAGCCACCACAGCCTGCCTCTGGTAGGGCACTTTGCAAATACCATCAGATACGGGCCCTCGTCTGCTCGCTCCTAAGAACTACCATACCCTCCCTCATCACTACTAAATATCTCCCTCATCACTACCAGACCCTCTCAACCTGGCCACCACATCCTCCCTCACCACCACTATTCCCTTCCTTCTTGGCTACCATATATTTCCTCAACACAACGCCCTCCCTCCCTGGCCACCAAACTCTGAACGGCGGAATGACATTGTTCAATTGTTCATTGTTCCCAGGATCATACACCAGTCATCACAAACATGCAAATTCCCTTCGCGTAACATCTACAGACTCGAAACATCTAGTATTTTTTTTCTGTTTGTTTTCCCAGCTTCCCTCCTCTGACCTCCCTCTGTCCCGCGGCCAAGCACTACATGGTTTCCTGGTCTCCATATCTATGGTCTGTTTCTGAGGTATAGCCTGTAATCTCTCCCTATACCTGTCTGTCTGTGCGTTCGTTTCTGTGCTTAAGGTTTCCTGACCTCCACTTCCACCGTCAATTTTCTCTGAGAATTCTCCTCCCCTCCCTATGCTTGTCATTATCCCACCTACAGTGATAACTCCCACCTCCTTCATACCTGAGTCAGTGATGAGACTCCCTCTCCTCCTCGTTGTAGCTTGTGGACGCTTCCAGGCCTTCTCTTTCCATGTCTCATTCAGCGGCATTCTCGAGCTCTCCTTCTACGCCTGAGCCAGTATCGACTGTGGCTTCCTGAACACTAGTGATCTTATGCCTTCCACAATATTCTTTTCCTCTATTTCTGCAGTCTAGTCTATGTAGACGGAGGCTCTGGGTAGAATATGAGAGCTGGGTAGATTGCGAGCGTCTAGGTAGACTGTGAGAATGGAGCACTAGGGTTGAGCCCCAGGATCTACAACCCTTCTTTCCTTTTTATTTTAGTGACCGGCATGACACGTGCCCCAATCGAGTTCATCTCAGGAAAAAAAAAGTATAAACATTATAATTCCGCTAGTATTTCTAGACTTGGCTCTAAAATGGACGAAAAGTTAGACGAAGAGGGAAAGACAAAAGAAGATGAGAATTCGACAGTTTAGTTGTTCCAGGGAAGAAGAAGGCGTCATAACAGCCAGTCCTCGAGCGGCCGGTCTCCACACATAAGCTCTGGGAATCTGCAGCCAAACGCGTGCCACGGGTCCAAACACTGGGAGTGGGGACACATGCAGACACTTCACGAGAACACTAACCAAATGACATCTACAGAACAGAGAAAACAGCAACATGGCGGCGTACAGAAAGGGAAGGTTGACGAGAAGTGATGCCAGGAGAAATAATGAGACGGAAGGCTTTTGACTAAACTCGAGTTAAGGGAAAGGTGGAGTATTAGCCACCCAGATGTGTTAGTAACACTCCATAAAGCCCCTGCAGATATGAAACAGCCGTGTTTTCCTCCTCATTACACTCCCAAGAGCCCTCCATCAAATCCCTCCTAAATTCCTCAGCTCTCGAAACCTTTTCCTCCGATTAACAATCAACTCGTTTTTGTGACTATCTCCAACCAGCATCCAGACTGTGAGATTCTGTGTATAACTGTGAAAGCCTTAGGCTGTGATAGAGTGCAGACTGTCTGTGCTGGATACACCAAACATCCAGCTGTATCTTATCCCTGATAAGTTGCTTGTACGACGAAGCAGCGACGTGAATGCTGGGCTGAGGAGCCCGACCCCAGCCTCTACCCCTGTGAGCAGGGTTTTCCGGGCTGGGAGGAACGCCCTTAGCTCTGCCATCGTCACTGATCTGTCCTGCCGGAGATATACAACTGAGTTGTCCTCCAGCTCCCTACTGTGTACTGCTGCCTTAGGCAACCAATGCGACCCGTTCCATTAAGCCCCGATAAGCCTGTCGAGTAGGCGAGCACTTTGTGTAAGTCTGACAAAAACTCGCGCTATGAATCACCAGGTCCTTAGCCGCTGCTTTCCAGATCCTGTAATCAAAGCTACTAACCAACGCCTTACACTTGTTATCATCTCAGGACTGAGTTCCCTTGAGCTACTCTGACGGACGATGGCATGACCTCAGGGGCACCGCAACCTGAGGTAGGGAGTGTCTGTTTTTTTTTTTCTGTCGGGAGGATAGTGCTAGCACCTACCACACCTCAAAGGAAAAACCCTCTTAAGCCACCTTGTTGCTACCTTGGACGCTCTCAGAACTTATCATTAGGGGTGGCGTCCGTGGTGGACGAACACCGACTGGAAGGACAACTTCAACAAGACGTCCAGTCCTCCTTTTGCTGAGAAAACAGTGTGGATGCCTTATGCGCCATTGCCCTGATACCCTAGGTTGGTCATGTAGTCAGACACTTGTTGACGATATGAGGAGATACGTAATTTACATCTATCTGCAACATGGGACGTGTCATCAAAGGAGACGATACAAGCGCCCACAGTTCTCATTAAACTCAACTTGTTAAAGTGATTCAGAAACCTGTGTGGTGACGGGTACTAACACTCACAAGGTCTATACGCCAGGAGGCTATCATGAACTAGGATGTAACTCACATTTACTCCCGGAATACCAGAAAAAAATTACAAATTAGAAGTATCAAACACACACACACACAAGGGAGGCTGATTAAGACACTGAATACCAGGAAGGAATAAGGGGGGTAAACTCCTTCAACAGACCAGATTATATCAATGTAGAGGAACATAGGACGCACGTTAAACGAGCCTTCTCTACACTGGTCTAGGTGACCAGCGGAGTGTCACGGGGTTCGGTTCTGGGACCATTGCTCTCCTTAATCTAAGCAAATGACCTGCCTGAAGGTACAGACTCCTACCTGCGAAAGTTTGTAGATTATGCAAAGGTCAAAAGGAAAGTGGGAAGTGAGGATGATTGCAACAGCTTACTGGGGGACTTAGACTCCAACGTTGGTTCATTCATGGTTATTGATATCTAACTCGAGTAAATGTATAGTGGGGATGGTACAGTGAAAGGTGGCTTCATTATCATTATCCGGAAGGAGTTGGCATTGTCCCTAACCTGTCGCTTGAGTACCATACAAGAACAGTTAAGGAAACAAACTGCTAAGTGCTGACAATATCATAATGGCTTTCAAGTATACACGAGCTGATGAGGAAATTTTAGCAAAGGTGTTCATATCATACATACGACCAACACAAGAATATGCTACTAAAAAATCACAAAAAACTAATAGAGAAGGTCCAGAGAACGACAACAAAGATGGTACCAGAACTAAAACAGTTGGGTTAGAAAGGCTAAAGGCTTTTAATATGCCCACCTTGCAAGAGAAAAGAGTTATATAAGAACAGATCATAATCTTCAGGTTTATAAAATAAAGATCGATGACGTGAACAGTGAACAGTTATCAAGAGATGTATAGATAGGGCAACCAAAGGAAAAATAAAATATCAAAAAAATTTCACTGTCCTAAGACAGAAGCCGTACCCATCTACTGCGCTAAGACAGAAGCACTGCCCTTCTACTGCTCTATGGCAGAAGCATTACCCTTCTACTGCTCTAAGACAGAAGCCCTAACTTTCTACTGCCCTAGGACAGAAGCACTACCCTTCTGTCGCTACAAAACCGTTCCAAGGAACAATCAGTCAGTCGTCCGCCAGGTGACCCACTGGTCTGTCCAGCTGCCCTGGCTTCCTGCGCGGCATGGCGGACGGGGAGCCCTGACCTTGAGAAACTTCGTTGAGAAGACCAATAAATCGAAGACGTCTCACAAGATTATGGTTTTCTGGACAACTTCAGACGTTCACTGCCTCTCCCTCAGAGCATCTACCTCAGGCCCACACACCACATCCAATCCGTGATCACTCATCGCTCTAACTAATCCCTCATCTTCCGCTCAATCCATGTATATACCATCTGGCCAAGAAGCTCGGTATTCGAGCTCAGTAGGGAAGGAAGGAAGGAAGGAAGGAGCGACCTCAAGACAAAGAGTCATGCATCGCGAGGAACGACGAGACACCTGGACTAAAGGATTTGCTGCGGACAACACTGTGGGACGACCCCCGCCCAAACTTTACCTTGTATGAGTACACGATAATATTCACGTATAATGACCAGCAGACCTGCGTGGCTCGCCACAACAGTCACCCACCCGGCTCTCACTCCCTGCCCTTGTTCCCCTTACATTTGTTCCATTCTCTACAGGGCAGGAACAAGTGAGACAGAGTTGAGCGAACTGATAACACCGATACAAATACAACGACGTAGGGACACGTGGATTCTGCAACTGGAGGTACATATGGATCATCCCATCGTCAATGGAGGTCAACAGAGATCTACTGTCTGGAAACACTAGGGAAAACATAAGAATACGAACGTTTCACGACGACGTAACAAACGTTTCTCTACATGTAAGGACACTGAACCCTAGAAACAGTTGCTTCCCACTGTCAGGAACGATCAAAATACAATAATTCAAGTCTCCACAATATCATAAGATACATACAAATGAAGAATAATCTCAGTTGTTACAGATAAACATGTATTGTTACACGTATTGTTACATGTGTGCTAATGAACACCTTTTTCCCACCACACACCCATCGTGACCCTGAGCCACCAGTGGTGTTACCTTACAGGTGACCCAGGTCACCGAGCCAGCAGAGGTGTCAGGTTGGGCTTCGTCCCCCGGGTTTGTCACCAGTGCCACACACAGTCTCTTTTGTCTTACCTGCAACAAAATATAAAATATATTTTACACTTTTGTCTTAAAACTTAGACTGTATAAATATTCAGAGTAGTAACAGATAATATGGCTGTACATGTAAATCCTCTGTGTCGCACCTTCCATTTAAACCATGATCCAGGCAGACTATATATCTGATTAGATATCATTCATATGTAAATAAGGTGCAGCCCCGGCCTGTAGCAGCACGTATCGGGTCACGTTATGTCAGGGCAGGAGCCAAAGATACCGAGTTATAAAGTTACATATTCCTTCTAATGGCCATCACCCGTCATGATCCTTCAGAGCTGGTGACCACATCAGAGGCTGCAGACCTGCCTCATGCGCATGAAAGCTAATTCGTCACAATAATACTAACATTATAGCACAGGAATACGAGTGACAAGACATAAAACTGTAAACAGCAGCAGACCAATGGGTCCACGTGGTAACAATGGAAACGGACACAAATGAAAAGAAGAAAAGCCCGTAAACTTCATGTTTAATAGCTGACAAGCAAATAATGAAGCAAAATATTCGTAAAGTCTATTCTGGAAGGATTCCCTAATGTTTTTAACTGTTCTTATGAGTAAATCACAATCCTGTTGTAAAGAAGTACTTCGCCTCACTCAAGCAAAACGTTTACCCACGGGTTTGTAAGCATTACTACGGATTAAATAGTAGAATCTAATGACGTGTCCTCTTATCTCGAGATGATCAAATTCTTCGATATTTTTGCATATCCGTATGTAATCTACTTACTAAACTAAATACGTTCAAGTCGCCCAGCTGGCTGTACGAGGACATGTCTCAGATAGGGAATCATCATGATAGCGAGCGAGCGGCCTCCATACTCAGTCAGTTCTCTCTCTCTTTCTCGAGTACGTGACCAAAGCTGGCCACAATATCCAAGGTGGTGACGCACCAGTGAGGATTAGATTTTTAGACTTGAATATGAATGGCTAACCTATGAACCCTAATTTGTGACCGCACATATCACTTCATAAACGTGGCTTACTCGTGTGTAGGTCATCGCAGAATATCATCTACTATGTCTAACTTATAAAGGTCAACATAATTCATAATGTAGCTTGCCCTGTCAGTTTTACTGCCGACAAGCAAAACTTTACACTTACTGATGTCAAAATTCATTTGCTGCTACTAGTGATCCCAGTCTAGCAGTTCGTCCACGTCAGAGGGCAGGTACAGACGTGCCCTTTGTATACTTCACGACGAATCTCGATACTTTACAAAGCGGCCTCTTACCCATCCCACACTCAAGATACACAAGACTAAGAACATAATTTTCTTTAACGTTTCGTTACATGAACTTCCTGATACGAATAAAAAAAATTGCGGTACATCACTCGTTACGTCTAACTATTTAGAAAAACCATGAATCACAAGTTTGTGCGGCCATTCATCTAATGTTCTGACCATCTGAGCAAAACCCCACAACCCCGTCTTTACCACGAGACAAATTTTTCTAATAAATGTTTCATCTGGAACTTTATCAAACGTTTTCTGCAGATTTGAACAGATGAACACAGCTGCTTTACTTGAATCACACATGTTGATTATTTTCATCTAGTAAATCAAACAGACATGAACGATTTCATGGAAACCCACGCTGAGAACAGCTGATTATGTGGTTATCATGTAAATGATTTACAATCTTGTACTGAATGATGGTTTCCATATTATTACCAACTACGGAAGTCAAGGTGACTGGGCATTGTGTCTGGGGTGATACCAGATTTTGAGCATAAAATTTCAACTGGCAAAATTTTAATACTCAGAAAGTTTCCCTATAACAAATGACTTAGTGCAGAGTGCATCAAGGTTTGACCATACCATGTTTAATGTTCACAGATTAAACTTATCAGGAACTTTTATCCCACATAATGTCGAGTGTACACCTTGAACGTCTACATGTTAGCGTGTTGTACTATGTTGTCTTTTCCTATCTTTGGGTCTGGGTCCCGGGCACACTCACTGCCAAAGTCTCATTGTCTTCCACCAAGTCTTCGTGTTCCGTATGTAACGTATAAGTTGGCAAGGTAATGCCTCTCTTGTTTCTGACATAAATATAAAATTCTTTAAGATTCTTTTTGCTTCTTTAAGTAATATCTGCTTAGTACTGGCGTCAACTCTGATACGTGTTTTATATTTTTCTAATCAAAATTCCATAACTGACTCTGTCATGTTGGCTCCTGTTCTCTCAGTTTCTAACATGTCATTTTCCCAGACAAGAGGCAGTACTTACTTCAGCTTTCCACAACTTTCCCTCACTACTGGAAAGTGAGCGTGAGCAGCGAACCAGCACATGTCTTCCATTCTGGATGTCTTATCACAACTTTCCTGGGTTAAGTCTATAAGGTTTTAATGCCAGGGTCATCCCAGCTTATCATATCAACAATAATGTAAAGATCATTAATATTTTTTCCTGAATTATTTTTTTTTTCTGACTGTCGTGGTGACCAGCATTACAAGCAGTAATGTAAGTTGCCTGAAAAAGTAATTTGTGGGTCATCGCGCGTACTAAACTTTTCTGCGAGCACAAAATTATAGACACGACTCTCATTGGTAGCCTCCCCCAAGTTTAACACGATCACGTCGCCAGCAGGTTCCTGAACCAATTGTATTTATAGTATCAGACAGGTGCTTTACGCCGTCTGTTTTAAAATCATTAAGAATTTCTTTTACAAATACAAAACAATATCCCGGTATTGGTTGAGGTGATGGCGACTGGGTGACCACCTGCACCTGCTCAGTGTATGTGGGTGACAACCTATACTGAGTCGATCAGTATACATCGGTGTTCACCTACAAGCAGGTATTCACCTGCACTAAATCAGCACACGACATTACCCACCTACACCTGGCCATTATACGTGGGTGATCACGTTAAACTAGTCAGTAATGGTGGGTGACGTCACCTCCACCGGAGCAACACAGGGACTCTGGTGACGGCTGTCCTGGGCCTGACAAGCGACGCCCACGTTTTTATACGTCAACCGGAGATAAGTACCTTTACAGGACCCGGATATGCCTCCACCAATACCCGGGACAGTGATGTTGCTCCCGGCACCAGACGGACGGTGATCGTGTTCCCGGTACGGATGTCACGTACATGCTGTCGTGTTTACATCTCCCTGGAGCCAGTGAGTCTGGCATCATAATTCGTGAAAACATGGGAGTTAAGACACGACGAAAAGAGACTTTTATTCCGTCTGTTAGAGAGAGGCAGTGTGGCAGGTGACGGGGCACATCTTGTGCTGCCACACACACCCTGAAGCACGTTCGTCCCCGGACGTGAGCCTCTGTAGTGAGGTGAAGCGTAGCGGCACAGACACACTCCACACAACTATGAAGGAGTAATGGTCACTCTCGTTCACTCCTCCCGGTACAGAATTAATTAATAACAAAGGAAGACGATACGAGGTAGACCAGAACCCCTGGCTGCGGCGCCCTCCTCCTCCCGGGGACCTCCTCTCAGGCAAGTCACCTCCTCCCCTAATAACCCGTGTGTGTGTGTGTGCGTGTGTGTGTGTGTGTGTGTGTGTGTGTGTGTGTGTGCGTGTGTGTGTGTGTGTGTGTGTGTGTGTGGAGTGGCGACGAGAATGGATGAAGGCAGCAAGTATGAATATGTACATGTGTACATATGTATATGTCTGTGCATGTATATGTATGTATGTTGAAATGTATAGGTATGTATATGTGTATATGTATGAGTGGGTTTGGGCCATTCTTTCGTCTGTTTCCTTGCGCTACCTCGCTAACGCGGGAGACGGCGATTAAGTATCATAAATAAATAAATAAATAAATAAAATATATCTATAAAGTAGGCAGACAATATATATCTTCATCTCTGGAAGGAACAAATCAATTAACATTACATAAGTTCATAGACCATCAGCCATGTCGTCCAGCCTTCCTCCACCCGCACCCCAGCCTCAGTGGTCACCACCCGCACCCCACCTCAGTGGTCACCACCCGCACCCCAGCCTCAGTGGTCACCAACCACACCCCAGCCTCAGTGGTCACCACCCGCACCCCAAGCCTCAGTGGTCACCACCCGCACCCCAGCCTCAGTGGTCACCACCCGCACCCCAGCCTCAGTGGTCACCACCCGCACCCCAGCCTCAGTGGTCACCACCCGCACCCCAGCCTCAGTGATCACCAACCACACCCCAGCTTCAGTGGTCACCACCCGCACCCCAGCCTCAGTGGTCACCAACCACACACCAGCCTCAGTGGTCACCACCCGCACCCCAGCCTCAGTGGTCACCAACCACACCCCAGCCTCAGTGGTCACCAGCCACACCCTAGCCTCAGTGGTCACCAGCCACACCCCAGCCTCAGTGGTCACCAACCACAGCCCAGCCTCAGTGGTCACCAGCCACACCCTAGCCTCAGTGGTCACCAGCCACACCCCAGCCTCAGTGGTCACCAGCCACACCCCAGCCTCAGTGGTCACCAGCCACACCCCAGCCTCAGTGGTCACCAGCCACACCCCAGCCTCAGTGGTCACCAGCCACACCCCAGCCTCAGTGGTCA